>NC_137787.1:43753462-43855962 GCF_963383645.1 Muscardinus avellanarius
TTAAATCAAATGAAGCTGAATTAATTGCTTGTTTTCATTAGTCAAATTAAATAAAAATTTAAGTCTCTTTTGCCTCAATATCAAAAGATGTGTGGGAATACCATATTACATAGTAAAACCTATTCCTATCATTATAAAGTGTTCTAACGGATAGTACCTATCATATAAGCGTTAAGAATTAAAAGATCTTTGCTAATTTTTTTTGGTGTCATATGACAAGAGTCTAGAAGAGTCCCA
This sequence comes from Muscardinus avellanarius, assembly GCF_963383645.1. Lineage (NCBI taxonomy): Eukaryota > Metazoa > Chordata > Mammalia > Rodentia > Gliridae > Muscardinus > Muscardinus avellanarius. The sequence continues at coordinate 43,753,700 of NC_137787.1, forward strand.
GGCACACAACAAGTATTACGTCAATATTTGTTGAGCAGATTGTTAAGTGAAAGCCATCCCATTTTAACTTTCTCCATAAAAAGAAACCAAACTAATTTTCAAATAAGCAAACAGCAAAAGAGCACAAGACCTATTACATACATGGAAGTTATTGCAGATTTAAATACACATTTAAATTTTGGAGAACTCAATCACTTGGTCTTTTGCTTTCTCCTACCTTTTTTTCTGAATTAGACATATGTAAGATTATAGGACACAATTATAGAAAATTTCTACTTTACATTCCCTAAAAGATATAAGAAGATGCTGCTGCCATAAAAATAGAGAAAGCTGTTATGGAGAAAAATCAGTTTAAGATAAAGAGTAATTACATGTAAATGAAAAACATGATTGGTAAATGCAAGTCCTTGATTGAAGTGGTAAACAGTAGACTGATGAGGGCAGAAAACTTGACTAAAGTAGAACACACTTAGGAATAAAAAAAATGGAAATTAAACATGTGTAAGTGAAGAATAGATCCAAGAGACCCCATTTATATGAAAAAAGGAAACAAAAATATGAGACCCAAGGTCAAAGATAATCTGTTTTAAATGCTAATAACAAATCCAGATTTAAAAGAAGATTTGAGTCTTCAGTGAAAATTTCAGATGGAAATTAAGTAAAAATGAGCAAGTTTTATAAATTGTACTTCCAAGAAATAGACAAGACATTTCTAGATCTTATCCTCCCACATAACACTCTTGAACAGAAGCCAAATGTCTTCTTATAGAAATTTAAGAATTTTATAAAAAGAAAAGTAACGATAAATAAAGCAACATCTATAGATGTTTTCTCTATGAAAGGGATCACAGGAAAATTGTATGGTGCCAATTAAGGGCATCTATAGTCACCCATTTTACTCATTTACAATTTTAAATTCACATAAAAAAATTAAGCAAATTTTGACCTCCAATCACTCTGAGCCTTCCAAACCAAGTGAGTTGTGAGCTGTCTGTTCTATTAACAAAACAACAACAACAAAAAAAAGCTAAGAAGCATCAATAATAAATCACATAGCTGGGTATGGTAGCACACTTCCATAACCTCCATGCTTGAGAGGCTGAAACGGGAGGATTGCAGGTTTAAAACTATACCCAGAAATTTAATGAGACTGTTAGCAACCTAGTTGTTTACTTTTGTTTTCAAACAAAAATAAAAAGGGCTATGAGTGTCCCTCAGAGGTAGAATGTGCCTGGGTTCACTCTCCAGTACCACACACAGACACACAAAATAATGCCAATAATGAAGGGCAATAACAATTCCACTCTTATTGGAGTAATAATATATAAGTTGTTATGTACTGGGCCATGCCTCTAATTTTTTATTTTCTACAGGGGATTAAAAAATTAAGAGCATCTTATCAAATTGTAGCTTCCTAAAATATTTTTATAATTTACATTAACATATTTTTCTACTCAACTCGATATAAGTTTTAACATATATAAAAAGCCTGATTCCTGTCATGAGTCTATAGGCTGTAGATAGAGTTTTATTATAATCAAGTAGTTATTGTAAGAATTTACAAACTCATTACTCTCATAAAATTAATGCTTTTGTTCACCAAAGTATCTGTGCAGCAAATCAAGCTTCATCTACCAACTAGGTAACCATGAGAAAGAGAGGAAGATAAACCAAACTTCAAAGACTTTCTCACATCCTCCTCCATCATTTAAGAAAGATAAAGTATTGTATTTCTCCAGAATAACAACAGAAGCAAGGTCATTTATTTTCAAGTGCTGGGGCTAGAACCCAGGCTTGCACACCGTAGTCAAGTGTGTTCGGCAAGTGTTTCACTACTGAGCTACGCTTCCAGCCCAAGATGATTGACTGGTTGGCTGAAATATTCTATCATGAATCTAAGATCTTTCCATGTTAACATTCTCAGTTGTCTTCAGGCCACATCCTTTTACCTGACTTTTCTTCTTCTGCTTCAGGCATGCTTTGCACAAAAATAGCACATTATAGCACTCACTGAAGGAAAAGACTCTATCTTGCTGCATTTGTCTGTTTTTGCCAAGTCTGGAAACCTCTTCACCAAGCACATGGCAAAATTCCTTTTTCATCTAATTGATTAAAATATGTCATTTAACAATGGGTAAGTTAATTACTGATAAAGAAGCTGAGATTGCTGGGAATAAATTCCAACTAATTCAAAATTGCCTCAGAGTTGGAAATAGAGTCAATACTTATGGCTAGTTACCTCCAAAATGTTGTGGTTTTATTGATACAAAAGAAAAAAAAATGGGTGGCAAATAGTCAACTTACAACACTGTTGTGCTACACAAACCCTGAAACTAGTTTAAAAAATAAATGGCAGGTGATGTGGTGGCATACTCTGGTAAATCACAGCACTTAGGAGCCTGAGACTGGGGAGGCTGAGATTGGAAGATCACAGATTTATGCCTAGCCTCAGAAACTTAGTGAGGCCCTCAGCAACTTACTATATCTTATTTCAAAATAAAAATAAAGCAGGACTGAGGGTGCAGCTCAGACGTAGAATGTTCTGGGCTTCAATCTCTAATGCCAAAAAAAAGAAAAGAAAAGAAAAGAAGAAAAGACAAAGAAAGAAAGAGAGAAAGAAAGAAAGAAAGAAAGAAAGAGAAAGAAAGAAAGGAAAAAAGAAGTGGCATCTGTAGCATAAAGCCACTGGACAACTGGAGTGTCTTGACAATTGATTATACTGTCACACAATGACTGCTGGTTCAGTTTCATCTCTGCTAGTTGAGTGTTGATAAACAATAGCTGGGCTGGGGTTATTTTGGCCTTCTCTTAGTGTAACAACATATGGCAGCACCACAGGCCGTAGAGGACAGGAAATTGCTATTTATACCCTCAAGAAGAGAGACAGGTAACAATGCCAAAAATCAGTAGGTCTCTGGAGCTGAGGTCGCCTCCATCTTTCTAACAGATGGCACCATACAGGGCAGAACCAATGTATAGGTTCCATGGGGCTTTGCTATAGATGAGTAGTACATTTTGAAGTTAAAGTGGATGGGAGTGGGAAAGCAGAACTTACGTTTGCAAGAGGACTATTCTTTTAGAAAACAATGACCAAATTGTAAGCTAGGGAAACTGGAGTAAGATTTTTCTTGTAACAATAGCATACAATTTTTAACTAAAATATTACTTGTGTGTGTGTTTGTATATGTATGTATGCATGTAAATATTTCTATCTTTTATGAGCCAAAGAGCAATGAAAGATCATGAAGTCCTTAGGTATGTTGTCTATAAAACCCACTATAGTTTTAGGCTTGGCCAATAATATATTTCTGTGTATAAGAATGTAGCACTTGACTTCCTTTCATGAGAGAATTTGCCTAGAGTACCTCACAAAACATTTCATAGTTATAATACAATGAGGGAAATATAACAAGTATCTAAAAACTTATTAACTAAGAATTTTCATTTCAGTTATGTTTTTATTGATGCCAACATACAATTTGAAAATATTTAATTGAATTTAGCAATATGACATAAAATAAAAGGTCTTACCAATTTAGATGACAAAAAATTAAATTGTTGGAAAGTTTTCTTCACCACCAGAAACAACGTTTTAAATAATATTGTACTTATCTTTCAATATAAGGATGAGATTAAAGATTCTTTTGCAAAATATAATAGCGTTTTTTAACTTAATATAATAATAAAAGAATAGTAATGAAGGTCAAAAATGTGCTTTGGATTTTAATTCACTTCTTTTTTATGTCCTATTCAGAAGAATAAAACAGATGCTATTCTTGACCCTTTACCCTTAGATTCTTTGGACACTTAGCAAGGTTATTGTGAATGTTTAAAAAAATCACTAGTGAATAATTTGACACTGTTCATTACTTCCATGAGAAAACAACATTAAATGGTTGTTTGAGGTACTTTATGTCACAATAAAAGACACTGAAATGAATAGAATTGATTACAAACTACAGAAAAATGATATAATATTCATTTTATTCATCCCAAATAGACAAAAATCATTTGATTATCTGAGGCTTTATTACTATTATTCTTGTAAATGGAAAAGTATTAAAATGCATTATGAAGAATATTTAAGAACAATAAAAAGAGAAATTCATCTTAGGTGACACAAATAAGCTTAATATGATACATACTTAAAATATGCATATTGTAGTAGATTTACAATTACAATAATTTAGGTGTCCAGTACAACCAAAACACTGTCAACTGCTATCTCTAGGGAATAAAAACAACTAAGATTATTGTGAAAAATATAGTGAATGTTACAAATGATTACTTTTCCCATTTGTCATGTTTGTCTCACACAAAATTACTTTATATTTTCAAAAAATAAGTAGTATTACATACTACTAGTAGTTGCTATGATTTTAATACTTGTAATTATTTTTAAAATCACTAAGAACTAGCTATGTTGACCTTTTCAACTACAAAATAATTGTTAAAATGTAAAGAGAGTGACTTACAATGAGAATGGTGGCACGGGTCTATAATCTCAGTTCTTGGGAAGCTGTGACAGGTGGATCACTGGTTCAAGTCTCAGCAACTTAGTGGGATCCTCAGCAACTTAGCAAGAACCTGTTTCAAAACAAAAGGGGCTGGGGTGTATCTTGGAAAAAGAACACTCTGAGTTCAATCTCCATTACAAACACAAAAGCAAATTTAAAAAAAAAAGATAGAGTTTGACTTAAATAAGCAACAAAAAGGTAGAAAAATCTTGTGAATTGATGTAGGTTTCTAAAAATGTGGTGTTGTAATAATTTTTAAATAGGAATTGAATTTCCATATTATCTAAGTTACAACAGAATGATTTTTATGGAATCTTAACATATTCTAACTTTCTTGTGGTGCTGGGAACTGAACCCAGGGGGATTCTACCTCCAAGGTACACCCCCAGCCCAAATTTTTTATTCTTTATTTTGAAACATGGTCTCACTAAGTTGCAGAGGGATTCACTAAGTATTTGAGGCTGGCCACAAACCCGGATCCTCATGTCTCAGTCTCCTGAATGCTCGGATTACAAGCATGCGCCACCACGTTCGGCTTAACTTTAATAATAAATCGACACACTTTCATTAAATATTGCAAACATAGAAGTAAAATGTGAATGCCTAAATAGTATAAATTGTGTTATACAAATTATTACAATTGAAGCTATACAATTCATTCACTCCCTTTAGTCTGAGGGGCACAGATATTTTGGAAGTGTGTGTGTCTGTGGTCTGTGTGTCTGTATGCACATGTTCAACTGTTAATCTATGAACTGCTACGGCAGCTAGGATTACTTGTGGTAAAAGCAGCTGCAATCATGGTTTATGGTGAATGGCTTCCTGGAAGATGCCGCACATAAGAGGTAAATGTGTAAGTATGAAATATAGATGTTTCATGATCTAAATGACTCCTTTCTGTGAATAAGGTAAACACCTTCTTCATCCCTCTTAGAAATGTTAGCCTCACCCCAATATGTCTGATGTGAAAGCTTGAAGAATCCTAACCCTGACAAAATACTTGATAGGTGCTTAGTTTAATAATTACAAGAGTAATACTAATATGCCATATTCTCAGTATAATTGTTATGTTCAGAGTAACTTGTTAAATTCCAATCTGTGGCTTTATAATTTTTTTGTTTTAACCTACCAAAGTACGAAATTTAGGCAGCATGAACTGTGGGTAAGAGTAAATAAAGACGGTAGAGTCAAACGGGTTTGATTCAAATCTGGCTTGATCATTGTATTGGAGAGTTTTCTTTTATAATCATAAAACAGCAGAAGCAATTAACCTTTACAGTGAAAAGTGTTATTTTGGCTCATGGTTCTTGATATCCAAAATCAATGCTCCCCATTCCCCATTTCTTTGGGTGTCTGAGGACGGCAGCAAATCACAGCAGATTGTGTGGTAGAGCAAATTTCTCTACTCCTGATCCAGAAAGCAGAGGGGTGTGTGTGTGTGTGTGTGTGTGTGTGTGTGTGTGTTTGTGTGTGTGTTCTCAATACCTCCGAATATCTAACTAAACATAATATTGCTTCCCTTCACATTTACTGAAGAACTTTTTAAGTACTAAAAGCAGTATTGTTAGCTGGGCATGGTGGTTCACACCTAGAATCCTCATACTTGGGAAGATGAGACAACCTCAGCCATTTAGCAAGACTTTGTGCAATTAAATGACAATCTACTTTAAAATAAAAAAATAAGAAAAAGTTGAGTGTGTAACTCAGAGGTAGAATTAGGTTTAATCCCAGTAAAATACACACACACACACACACACACACACACACGCACGCACACACACTCACACTGATAGCCAGGTGCTGTGGTACTCATGTGTCATTTTAGTACTTTGGAAGGTGAGATAGTGAGATAGGAGTTTGTTATCAACTTCAGAAACTCAGCAAGATCCTTTTTCAAACAAAATACAATTTAAAAAATAAGGTCTGGGGTATAGCTTAAAAGTAAAATGCCCTTGGGTTCAATCCCCAGTACCAAAAAAAAAAAGGTACATTGATAAAAGTAGAATTTAATATTTTAATATATTCTTGATTCCACATTGACTATATATTTGACACATTCTCTTCAAGAAAAAGAAAAAAATACTGATTTAAAGTACTACTTGGACAGAACTGTCTATATGATTCCAACATGTTTTGACATTCTTTAGTTTAGCTCACTATATCTGAGTGACATTAGGCACTTAGAAATCATTACAAATGGGCTGAAAAATTATTTACTAAGAATGTCCTGTCCTTGCAAACGAAAAGTATCCATTATAAGGGAACATTTGACTGGTGCAGTTAAAATCAGTGAAGTATAGTTTACTAATATATGGTAGATATTTTGTGAAGTCACTGACTATAAACTCTGTATACTTTTTTATGTTAAATTCCTTCTTAAATGAATGGCATTAAAATTATGTATCTATAGATACATACACATATCCATCTCAGAAAATATCCCAAATTATAGCAAAGCCATTTTGTTAAACTTTGCTTGATAGTAAATTCTTGTTCTTAAAAACTGATTTATTTTAATATCAACATATAGATAGTACTTGAGGACAATAAGAACAAAATGAAATTATATAGGTTTATTTTATTCCTGGAAGCAGATGAGAATCTGCTGGATAAAATTGATATCAAAGTCTCATAAACTGTAAATTTATTTATGTAAATGCTAAAGTCTCTGACTAATATCACATACCTGTTGCATTGGGATCATTCTCTAGGCCAACAAAAATAATGGTGCTTCATTGACCAACGTATTTCAATCTGACTATTTTTGTACATTTTTAAATATTAATGTATAACTTATCTGTCTCTTTAAAAAAGTCAGCAGTTTTATGCTTTTTGCTATATTTCATAATAAAAATAGCTTTATCATCTATATATGTTTAACCATATCACCTTAGCTTGGATATTTAATGTATCACTTCTACAAAATGACAAAGAACTATGAATCCCTTTGTGTCTCACAAACCTGTGACATGTACATAAATTAAAACATCCTTTTAATTTCACTTTAACTAGGAAATTTTGCAAAGACAGTAAGATTTGCCATGAAACACAAATTTCATGATGCCTTTCTTATTGTCATTTCATCAAGGGCATATACACTTTTTCATTAAATTTTAAATATGGTATATTACCTATTAATTATTATTACCGATGTAATTTACCTATTACAGTGCAAATGAATTATTTTTCTATTATAAAGTATTATTTTGGTTGATATAAAATTGGAATTGTATTATGTTTTATATAGGAAAGTTTTTAGATTGGTTTAAAGGGCATTGTGAAACTGAAGGAAAAATAAAAATACCTTTTATTTTACTTTTTATACTTTTATTGGTAAATTATAATTGTATGTCACAGTGCAATTCAAAGTGATGCATCCACACAAGCACACATCACTTGGTTTCTTCACTTTTGAACAAGTAAAGCAGATAGAAAATTATTGTGTGCTAAATGACATTTCACATGTTATTTATTAAATTAATTTGAGCATTACAAGGAAAAGGATAAAATATAATAAAAATGTTTCCCTGTGTTAGAAATGCCATCCTGCAGTTGACATTATTTTGCATGATGATAGGTGGAGGACACAAAATAATTTCACTAGTCTGACTGATAGAATGTATTTAGAGATGATATAACTGCTGGCGAGATTGCTCAATCAGTGGAAAGGCACCTACCTAGCATGTCAGAGGCCATGGGTTCAATCCTCAGTACTGCAAAAGGAAATGAAATTTTTAAAAAAGAATAATCTTAGTATCATCGAAAAGAAGAAAATAGTTTAATTTAAAAATGAATGAAATAGCTGGATGTGGTGACACACACTTGAAATCCCAGCATTTGGAAGGCTGAGAAAGGAGGATCTGAGTTCGCGGACAGCCTTAGCTACTTAGAGAGGCCCTTTGCAGCTCAGTGAGACCTTGTTTCAAAATAAAGAATAAAAAAATAGGGGTGGAGGTGTAGCTTGGAGGTGCCTCTGAGTTCTATCTCCAGTACCGGGGAAAAAAAAGAAAATGAGTGAAGAAACAAACTTATACTTCAAAGTGCTTTCCTGATTCTGGGGACTGCAATTAGTTTCATGTTACAGAAATTGAGTATGGCAACAGGAAGATAAGTGTGGCAAAGATTAAGTTTGTGTAAAAGGTTGAAATGTATTCCTGTTTTCTTTTGTAATACCATCAGCAAATAGGCTGAACCTTAATGTGATTTTCAAACATACTGGTGTGAGCCTAATATGCAATTTAAATTTTTCTTCTGCTCATATTGATTCTTTAAGAGATGACCAAGGGTAAGTGATCAAACTAAGCTATCAACGCCATTTAGATAAGTCACTTATCAGGAGTGCTTTAAAACTGAAGGCTGACATAAACCAACATCTATTTCCGTTGAAACTCATTTTGGATAGTCCTCAAGTGGCACTAAATGAAACCAGCACTGAAATTTCCAACCGCCCCTGCTAATGCAATCACTAAGGTTAGAATCTTCTCTCTGATTATTGCCCATTTTAGCTTATTTAGTGAATATTCACATACTGTGCTACCTTTTGAGGATAGAAATTTCTGTACCAGTCTGTGTCCTGCATTTATACTTTATTTTCTTTCTTTTACAGTTCTGCTCTGACTTTTACAGGCAGGGAGTCACACTGATAGGATTTTATATTTCAGCACAAAGTTATAGCCAAGAAATCTTCACTATTCACTTTTATTAAAATAATTATCTTTTTTATATAAACATATCAATATTTTCCAAACCTTTAATAGCCTATTCTATAAAATAAGATTCAGGCCATGCGTGGTGATGCATGACTGGAATCTCAGTACTTGAGAGATTGAGACAAAAGGATCACAGGTTTGAAGCCAGTCTCAGTAACTTAGCCAGACCCTGTTTCTAAATAAAAAATAAAATACGCTTGGGGTGTAGTTCATAGGTAGAATGTCACCTCTGCGTTCAATCTTCAGCAATACACTAAATAAATAAAATGAGATACAACTTGGACTGGATTAATTTATTCCATATATCTATAAAAATAATTCTCAACTTGTGTGTATTGATGTAGAATCTTTGGAAGAATGTAGACATGCTTCCCAAGGCCTACTTTCAGGTCCTCTGATATAAAAGTAATATATTCAGGATGAGGGATTTGTAATTTTAGCAAATACTTCAAGTTATTCTATTTTATATGGTCAATATCTGGCTATATTCTAAGAATACTTACTTATATTTTATAGAAAATGCTTCTTTGGGGGCCTGTTGTGGCAACCCACACCTGTCATCCCTCTACATGAAGGCTGAGCCAAGAAGATTGCAGGTTTGAAGTCAGCTGCAGCAATTTAGTGAGAACTTTACCAACTTCACAAGATCTTGTTTCCAAAAAAAGAAAAAGAAAAAAAAAAAAAAACAAAGAAGAATAGGGATAGGGTGGGGATGTATCTCAGAGTTATATTCCCTGGGTTCAATTCCCATTATCAATAAAAAAATTAAAATGAAAAGGAATGTTTGAGAAGAAAAAAGATAGTTATTTATTTTAATATAAGTTTTTCTTTTGTTTTAATAGTCATTATATAAAGTAGATCATTAAAGATTACTAATAAAAATTATTCCTTATAAAAGCTGGGTGTGATAACACGTGCCTATAATCTCAGTACTTGAAAGCTGAGAAAAGATTTCAGGTTTACTGAAGCATGAGAAATGTAGCAAGGTCCTCAGCAACTAAGTGTGACCTTGTTTCAAAATATACAAAAAAATAAATAAAATGAAGTTGAGATTGTAGCTCAGGCATAGAATTCTCCTGGATTCAATTATAGTACCCCAAACAAACAAATAAAACAAAACGAAAATGAATCCTTATAAAACAGTGGCTGATACTCCTAGTTATTTATAAGGTGCAAATTAACATAGCAGCTATTTAGTGATAAGTAGTTTCTCCTTCATGCCTTTAGGTTACTGTATGTATTTATGAATGAATAATGGCTGTGGAAGTGTATTGAGGGGGAAATTGAAAACAATTAGCTTCAATTGGAAGCCGAATTAGAAGCTGCTTTCAGTAGAAGAGTATACTATGTATAGTTTAATTGTTGTCATTGTTGTACTAGAACTTCTAAAAATCTCATATGGGGATATAATAAAAGCATATTGCCATGGTTATCATTGGTATTGTTATTTTAGATTATGCACTATTTATCTTAAGCTTAATTATGATCTCAGAAATATGGTTTCCCTCTATATTATTCTCTTCTAATATTGACTGCCCTTGTTTTGTTCAAATGACATAGAAAGGTATATTTGTCAAAATGGATGAAGAGAAACTAGAAGACACACTCACTATTTTAAAATAAAAATTGCTTGGTCTCACAGTTTAAGACACCTTTGACTGCATCCTACGCTTGCTCCCATCATTAACTGCATTTTACCTCCAGGGGCTTGCATCCATCAGAGTTTAATCAGGAAAACAAATATAGCTTCATGCTTTTTTAGAGACAAAATGTAATGCAGGGAATTATTTTCATGGGTCATGGCAAAGCCAACAAGCCAAGCAGGGGATGGTGAGACCATATGGAGATCAGCATGAGCAAGAAGCTACCACTGTCCCCACAGTAAAGGACAAGAGGAGAGGTAAGTCTTGTCTCCTGAGGAAGGGGAAGCCAGGAAGTTGTTTCTTTTCCTCTTCTTCCTCCTTTTAAAATATTTTTAATTTAATTTTTTGTGTGTGTGATACTGGGGATGGAACCCAGGGGCATTCTACCTCCAAGCTATACTTTCAGCCCTAATTTTTATTCTTTATTTTGAAACAGGGTCTCATTTAGTTCCAAAGTGCCTCACTAAGTAGGAGCTGAGGCTGTCTGCAAACTCTGATCCTCCTCTCTCAGTCTTCCAAATGCTGGGATTACAAGCATTCGCCACCAGGCCTGGCTCTAAGATGTTTTATTATTAGTGTGTGTGTGTGTGTGTGTGTGTGTGTGTGTGTGTGTGTGTGTTACTGAGGATGGAACCCAGGAGCATTCTACCTTTGACTTACACCTCCAGCCCTATATTTTATTCTTTATTTTTTGAAACAGAGTCTCACCAAGTTGCAAAGGACCTAAGTAGTTGAAACTGTCCATGAACCACAATCCTCCTGTCTCAGCCTCCTAAATGCTGGGATTACAAGTGTGTGACACCACACTTGTCTTGTTTTTAACTTTTTTTTTGATACTGAGAATTGAACTCACAGGTGTTCTGTCTCTGAGCTATACCCCAGCTCTAATTTATTTATTTATTTATTTATTTATTTATTTATTTATTTATTTTTGAAACAGTCATCACTAAGTTGTTCAGGGCATCATCAAGTTGCCGAGGCTGGCTTTGAACCTGCTATCCTCTTGTCTAAGTCTCCCAAGTACTGGGATTACAGGAATTGGCCACCATGCCTGGCTAGGAAGTCTGTTCTTTAGGAATGGGAGCAAAGAGGCAAACTTGGTTGGCTTCTTACTAAGTATGTGCCATTTGTTATTGTTTAATGCAACCAGACTGCATGTGAGCAAGACACCAACTAGATGTAGAGCAGAGAATAGACAAGGACTGAATCTGAACACAAAAAGATCCGATCCAGGGTATACACAAGGTTTGCATCCCAATGTACTTTCCTTCTGAATAGATGCTTCAGATTGGAAAGTATCATGTTTGAAGTGACCTAAAAGTACAATTGTTTACTCTTTATTTGTTTTTTATTTTTATTTTTTTGGTGGTACTAGGGGTGGAACCCAGAGGCTTTCTACCTTCGGGCTATACTCCCAGACTTTTTTTATATTTTATTTGGAAACAGGGTCTCACTAAGTTGCTGAAAGCCTCACTAAGTAGCTGAGGCTGGCTTCGAACCTGTTCAATCCTCCTGTCTCAGCCTCCCAGGCACGGGGATTACAAGCATGCGCCACCACGCCCGGCTTGTTTACTCTTTAGTGACAACATTTTTCTAAGAAATCACCAAATAATTTACAGATGAAACATTCACTGTTCTTTCTTTTTGAGAACACAACAATCAGTAGAAACATTGGGTCATGTAAACACAAAGATTAAGTGAGCTACGGCATTTCTTTTACTGTTGCTGAAATTTAGTATGTAGAAGGAAATGACAGTTTCTCTTAAAGCAATTCAGACGTTTGCTGCTATGCCTGGGGTATTCTTAAATTAGTAGTCATGTATGAAGGATAAATAAGTCAGGATACTAGTAGTAAAGGTATAATTTATTCAATGACTACTGCAATAGAGAAGAGGATTCAGCATGGGATGAACTTACCTTCACCTAAGCAAGTCTATAAATGTACTAATATAAAGGCATCAGAGCTTATTAAAGTGGGTTTGGTTTATGTGCTCAGGTCAATTGAACTTGTTAGCTGGTGTTTATGGGTGAAGAAATACCTTATATTTTTAGGGCAGGAACTGAGAAAGTTAGAGAAAGATGCAAGTAAACTTTAGTTTCTTATCTTCACAAAATGCAAGAGGAAAAGTTATCTTTTTGAACATTTGCATTTTAAAAAGATGGAACTCAAGGTCATGGCTAAATACGTTTAATATGGTAGATTTATAATCCCAAGCTTTCTGAATTCACTGCTTTACAAGAAAAAGCAGGGGCATATCTATCATGAGGTTTCACCTGAAACAAAAAATAATTGAAATGTAGTAGCTTACTAATTTAAAGAATAATATAAATTTTTCTTTAAAACCTGATTCTATATAAGATGTCATCCTGGATACATGTTCTTGGTCTACTAGAAGCCTAGAGTTTAGCCAGATTTGTTCTGAGAACTATATAGTTCTCATGGTTTTCAAATTCCACATTTGGCTGTTGTAGAGATCTCTTGGATATACTAATTGCATTTCCTTTTGATATGTATATGTATATATATGTATATGTATATACAGACTTAAAAGTAAGACATGAGATTTTAAAACTACTAAGGAAAATATTGGGGATAATATTTCATAGTTAATTTAGGTGAATATTTTGTATATAATCACAGAAGCACAGGCAACAAAAAGCAAAGATGACAAATGTGATTTATCAAACTATAGAGCAAAGGAAATAATCAACAGAATGAAAAGACAATGTATAAAATGGGACAAAACATTGGTAAACTATACATCTGACAAATGGTGAATATCCATCATACATAAGAATACATAAGAAACTCCAAATATATATATATATATATATATATATAGTACATTAGTTGTCATCAAGAAAAGGCAAATTGAGGAGAGGAGGGAAGATGGTGACCCAGAATAGAATGGCCAATGTAGAAGCCAAGGAGAAAATCTTAAAGGCAACAAAACAAAAGATACATAGATTTCAATTACTATAAAGTACAAAAGTGGATACTTAGTAATGTGCCACTTTTATTTCATTCCTTGTCACTAAAAACATTTTATTTGTTGGTATTATCACACATATTCATCTCAGGGTGCTAAGTAATAATTGCCTAGTCTATCATAAAGTATTTTTAGAAATACTTGTAATGTGCTGAGAAAAAATAATATGTCAATTTACAGTGTCAATAAAAAGAAAGAGCATTGCTTTAATGGCTTAGAGAATGCATAAATGCTTTTCAGAAATAAAGCACAATTCAAAGAAAGTAATAATTATATCAGAACACTGTAAAATACCATAAATGTGAATTTTGAAAGCACTCCTTGAATTATACTGAAAGAATTTATTACAGTGATCAATTTAGCTGGTTGTTTAACTATTAACAGGAAACCAAAACAATAACATGTATGTTCTTTTGATATTGAGATAATATTTTTACTCTTTCTAACTACTACCAAGGAAAATAATTGTTGAAACTAACATCAATTTAACCGATTTGAAAACACTTTTTTATTGGTGCATTGTTGTCATATATCTTTTTTATTTTATTGGTACATTTTAGTCATACATCTTTATGGAGTACAAGATGGTAGAGGCACACATGCACACACATCACTCATTTAACACTGACACAATTCCCTCCCCATTCTCTTTCCCCCTCCCTTCTAATACTTGGCTTACAGATTAACTTTTATATGTTTGTGAATATACGTCATGTAAATTAGGGAACTTACCTTGTCCCCCCTCCAATCCTCCATAGTTTGGTTGCTCTATTTGCTCATTTTTGGTTTCTTCTTCATCCAATTTCTTCTATGACTCTTTTTCTTCCTAGCTTCCCAATATTAGAGAAAGCATCAGATTTTTTACTTTTTGTGACTAATTTTACTTAGCATCATGTTCTCCAGTTTTAAATATTTCCCAGAAAATGCTGTAATTTTGTTCTTTGTTACGGCTGAGTAAAATTCTATGCATACATATCCCACAGTTTTTTAATCTATTCATATGTTTATGGACATCTTCACTGGTTCCAGAGCTTTGTCAATTGTAAATTTTGTGGCTATGACCATAGATCCAAATGCATTGTATGGTAGTATGGTTTCCATTCTTTTGGGTAGATACCCAGAAGTAATATTGCTGAATTATATGGTAAGTTCATTCTCATTTTTCTGAGAATCCTCCATACTATCTCCTAAAGTGGTTGCACTAATTTGGAATCCCACCAAAAATGTATCATAGCTCCCACTTCTCCACATTCTTGCCAGAATTGGTTGTTGTTTGTAATTTGAATGGCTGCTATTCTAGTTAGAGTTAGGTAAAATCTCAGAGTAGTTTAATTTGCATATCTCTGATTGCTAATGATGTTGAACATTTTTTCATACATTTATTGGCCATTTGACTTTCTTTTTTGGGGAAGTGTCTATTTAGTTCACTAGTTCATTTTTTAATTGAGTTATTTGTTTCCTTAGCTGTGAGTTTCTTGAATTCTTTGTGTATTCTATATATTAATACTCTGAAAAGTAGTTGGCAAAAATCCTCTCCCATTCTCTCAGCTCTCTGTTGAGGTTCTTGATAGTATTCTTTGTTGTACAGAAGCTCTTCAGTTTAATGAAATTTGTGCATTGTTCTACCATTTAGTTTCTTGTGCCTTTGGGGTCTTTTTGAGAAAGTATTTACTTGTGCCTATGTGTTGTAGTGTTGGAACTATGCCCTTTTAAAGGAGCTGGAAGGTTTCTAATCTAATTTACAAGTCTGATCCATCTTATTGACTTTTGTGCAGGGTAAGAAAGTGGTGTGTGTGTGTGTGTGTGTGTGTGTGTGTGTGTGTGTGTGTGTTTCATTTTTTTTTTTTTTGCATATGGTTAACCAGTTTTGCCAACATCATTTGTTGAAGAGGCTTTTCTTTCCACTGTATGTTTTTGGCCCATTTGTCAAAAATCAAATGGCTGTAAGTGTGCAGATTTCTATTGAGTCTTCTATTCTGCGCCATTGGTCTATATGCTGTTTTTATTAATGTGGATTTGTGATATATTTTGAAATCAACTATTGTGATACCCTTTGCATAATTCTTATTGCTGAGAACTACTTTGGCTTCTCTGGGTTTTTTGTTTGTTCAAATATATTTTAGACTGATTTTTCTATGTCTATGAGAAATTATTTTGGTAATTTAATGGGTATTGCATTGAATCTATGAATAACTTTGGGGAAAATGATCATTTTGATATTTATTCTGCTTATCCAAAAACATGAAAGACCTTTCTACCTCCTAAGATCTTCTTTGATTTCTTTTTTAATTGTTTCATAATTTTCTTTGTAGAGGTTATTTACCTCTTTGTAGAGGTTTATTCCTAAGTATTTTATTTTTTGTGACATATTGAGTATTTTGTGGATCTCTTTTTCAGTGGATTTATGGTTGGCATACAGGAAAGCTTCTAATTTTTTAAGATTTATTTTATATTAAAACATGTTGCTGAATTTATTGATCAGTTCTGTAAGTTTTATGGTTGAGTTTTTTAGGTCTTCTAAGTATCCTGTCATCTGCAAAGAGTGGTAGTTTTAATTCTTCTTTTTCTATTTCACCTTCTTTAATATTCTTTTCTTGTCTTATTGCTCTTTTTAGAGTCTCAAGCACTACATTGAGAAGAAGTGGTAAAATTTTTGTTTTTGGATGAAATTTCTTGCAGTTTTTCCCCATTTAATATGATTTGGGCTGTGGGCTTATTGTATATTGCCTTTATGATGTTGAAGTATGTTCATTATATTTAAATTTTCTGCAGTGCTTTTTAGCGTAAATGGGTGTTGCAAAGTAACCACATAATCATATGGAGACGGGACATCACATTGCTGAACAAGAATTGGGTCATAAAAAAAGTAAGAAGTGATATTAAAAAATTCCTAGAAACAAATAAAAACAGAGACATATCAAACCTTCTGTGACACAATGAAGGCAGTATTAAGATAAAGATTCATAACACTGAGTACTCATATAAGAACAGAATATCACCAAATTAATAACTTAACGACACACCTCTAAGCCCTTGAAAAACAGAAACAGTCTAAGCCAAAAACAAGTAGAAGACAGAATATTTTTAAAATCAGAGTAGAAATCAATGAAGTATAAAATAAAAAAACATAAAATCAACTAAACAAAATCTTGTTTCTCAAAGAATAAAATAGATAAATTACTAGCCAACCTAACCAAGACAAAGAATCGATTCAAATTATAAAAATAAAAGATAAAAAAGGAGATAATACCACTGACAGTGTGTAAATCCAGTGGATTATCAGAAACTACTTTGAAAAACTGTACTTTAACAAAATAAAAAGCCAGGTGTGGTGATGCACACTTGTAATCCCAGCGTTCGGGTGATAGAGATCCATCACAGTTTGTGGACAGCCTCAGCTAATTAGTGAGGCAATTTGCAACTCAGTGAGACCCTATTTCAAAAATAAAAGGACTAGAAAATAGGGCTAGGGGTATAGCTCAAAGGTAAAATGCCCCTGGGTTCCATTCTCAGTACCGCAAATAAATAAATAAATAAATAATCTGAAAAAATTGGCGAATTTCTAGATAAATACAAGTTTCCTAAACTGAATCAAAAAGACATTAAAAATTTAAACTAACCAATAGCAGTCAAAGAGATTGAAGCAGCAATAAAGAGCCTGCCAACAAAGAAAAGCCCAGGACCAAATGGTTTTCCATGAAATTTATAAAACTTTTACAGAAGAGCTAATACCAATAATCCTCATTATATTTCATGAACTAGAAAGAAAATGTATTTTGTGCTCTCCAAAATACATTCTACATATACAACATCAAATTACTATCAAAACCAAATAAAGACAGCTAAAAAAAAAAAAAAAAACTACAGGTCAATATCCTTCGTGAACTTAGGCACAAAACTGCTAAACAAAACACTAGCAACATGCATTCAAAACCACCTAAAGAAAACCATACACCCTCACCAAGTAGGGTTCATCTTAGGGATAAAGCAATCCATGTAATTCATGACATCAACAGAAACAAAGACAGAAATCACCTGATCATTTAATAGAGACTGAAAAATCATTCAGCAAAATCCAATGTCCATTTTTTCTAAAACCACTGCAGAGAATCAATATAACTGATTTGTCATAAAACTTATATTGTACTTTAATTTTGATTTGCATGTAAAATATTAGAATTTTATGTGTGTACATAAGTCTATATAACTATTAAATATAATTAGCTTTAGAATTTTGATATTTTGAAAGCTAGTAAACAGTAATGATTTGTCTTTATCAGTTACCTAGTTTCCATCACTCTGCAGGTTGCAGAAGGAAAGCTGGCCAGTAGTTTTGGCCTTATCTTAGAAAGTTGCCAAGGGTTCATATAAGTTTTTGTTTGGGTGCTTTAAATATTAATTTATTTATTGTAGTCATTTTATTTGTACTCATTATTGCTTAGTTTGTTCAAGGAAAAAGGGAATTTGGCCTCATGGGCAATATTTTATATAATATGCTTATATAATAACAAATTAGAACACAAACTAAAGAATGTGAGTGAGCAAAAAACTAGAATATTGAAGAAATAGTCTTCAATAAAGAACTAGACTAGAAAATGTAGTAATTAAGAAAATTCCAAATCTCAGGATTTAGCACAAATTTTTTTACTCAAAATGAATTTTTGCAATATTTGGAGGAAGAAATAGGAAGACTACATGAGGCAGATTAGTTTTAGCAACTTATTGAAATCCTCAGCAACTTAGCAGGACTCTTTTTCAAAATAAAATATAAACCAGGGCTGGGGGTGAAGTTCAGAGATAGAATGTCCCTAGGTTCAGTTCTCAGTACAAATAACCAAGGGATAAATGATAGGTAGATAAATATTTTGATAGAAAGAACATAGAGAGATAAATGGATTACTTATAGATGATAGAAATATAGATGATTGATAGATATTTGTTGATGGACATCTTGGTTGGCAAAAAAATGTTCTCTCTCTGTTGAGGTACAAGATAGCTCTTTTACTGCACAGAAGACCTTTGGTTTAATGCAATCCCATGTATTGATCCACCTTTAGTTTCTTGTGCCTTTGGGGTCCTGTTGAGAAAGTTTTACCTATGCCTATATGTTGTACCTTCACCCTCTTGATGTAGCTGCAAGATCTCTGGTCTGATTTCCAAGTCTTTAATCCACCTTGAAACTCTTGTGCTGGGTGATAAAGTGGTGTTTATTTCATTTTTCTGAATATAGTTAACCATTTTTGCCAACACTATTTATTGAAAAGGTTATCTTTTTTATTGTATGTTTTTGGCCCCTTTGTCAAAAATCAATTGGATATAAGTGTGCAAATTTGTTTCTGAGTCTTATATTCTGCTCCACTTGTCTATATATCTGTTTTTGTGCAAGTATCATACTGTTTTTATTACTGTGAGTTTGTTATATATAGTTTGAAGTCATGTATTGTGATGCATTCTGCATGGTTCTTGTTCCTGAGAACTCCTTTGGCTATTCTGGGCTTTTTGTTGTTACACATTAATTTAAGCAATGATTTTTTTTTTATTAAAAAGTCTGTGAGGAGTGACTTTGGTAATTTAATGGGTATTGCATAGAATCCATAGATAGCCTTTGGAAGAATAGCCATTTTGATTATATTTATTCTGTCCATCCAAGAACATGGAAGCTCTTTCCATCTCCTAAGGTCTTCATCAATTTCTCTTTTCAATGTTTTATAATTTTTCTGGTATAGGGCATTTACCTCTTTGGTTAAGTTTATTCCTAAGTATTTTATTTTATTTTATTTTATTTTATTTTATTTTATTTTATTTTTGTGGTATATCTTGAGTGGAAGTTTTTTTCTGAAAATTTTCAGTAGATTTGTGATTGGTATATAAGAAAGCTTCTTGAGGCAGCCATGATGGTGATGGGTTTCTAGCCAAATTCTTTAAAACCTTCAGTGAAGAACTAATACCAATACTTCACAAATTGTTCTGGAAATTTGAAAGGATGGAATTCTCCCAAATTGCTTCTACGTGGCCAGTGTCACATTAATCTCCAAACCAAATAAAGATACGTCAAGAAAGGAAAATTACAAACCAATATCCTTGATGAACATAGGTGTAAAAATTCTAAACAAAATACTAGATATACGTATTCAAATTCATATCAAGAGAATTGTACACCATGACCAAGTCAGTTTCATCCCAGAAAATCAAGGCTGGTTAAACATATGCAAATCAATACATGTTATTCACCACATAAAACTGAGAACAAAAACTACATGATCATATCAATCGATGTTAAAAAAGCATTTGACAAAATCTAACACCCATTTATGTTAAAAACACTGCAGAAAACTGGAATAAAAGGAACATATTTCAACATCATTAAGGCAATATACAATAAATCCAAAGTCAGCATCATATGGAATGGGGAAAAACTGCAAGAATTTTCTCTAAAATCAGGAACAAGACAAGGATGCCCACTATCACCACTCCTTTTCAGTATAGTCCTTGAGACTCTTGCCACAGCAGTAAGACAAGAGAAGGAAATGAAAGGAATTCAAATAGGAAGAAAGGAATTAAAACAATCCTTATTTGTAGAAGACATGATCCTTTATCTATAAGACCCAAAAACCCAACCAAAAAACTTCTGGAGGTGGTTAACCAATTCAGCAAAGTTGCAGGATACAAAATTAACCTAAATAAATCAGTTGCTTTTCTTTAGGCCAAAAATGAATCTACAATGAAAGAAATTAAAAAAAAATTCCATTCACTATAACCTCAAAACCAATAAAATACCTAGGAGTAAACCTAACCAAAGATATAAAAGACCTCTACAAAGAAAATAAAACATTAAAGAAAAAAATTGAAGAAGACATTGGAAGATGAAAAGATCTCTCATGCTCATGGATAGGCAGAATAAATATTATCAAAATGGCCATTCTGCCAAAAGTGATCTATAGATTCAATGTAATTCTCATTAAAACATTCTTTTTTTAATTAATTAATTTTTTAATTTGGTGCAGTGTAGTCATATATCAATCACATTGGAGTACAAGACTTGAGAGGATATACAAGCACACATCATCCAATTAGCCCTCCTCCAGCCCCCATTATAGAACCTAGAAATATCAGTCATATTTTATATGGAAAAAGAAAAGACCCAGAATAACCAAAGCGAGTCTCAGCAATAAGAACTATGCAGGAGGCATCACAATCCCAGACTTCAAATTATACTATAGAGCAATAGTAGTTAAAAAAAAAAAAAAGCATGATAACGGCACAGCATGGAACAGAATAAAAGCTACAGAAAGAAATTCAAACACCTAAAGTCAATTAATCTTTGACTAAGGGGCCAAACTCATATGCTGGAGAAAAGGCAGCATTTTCAATAAATAGTGCTGGGAGAACAGGCTATCCATTTGTAGAAAGAAGGTACTAAATCCTTACCTCTCACCATGCACAGGAATCAACTTGAGATGAATCAAAGACTTAGAAATTAGACAAGAGATTGAGAAGTTATTAGAGGAAGCCATAGGCTCAACACTCCGACATATAGGCATAGCCAGTAACTTTCTCAACAAGACCTCCAAAGCTCAGGAAATTAAAGCAAGAATTAACAAGTGAGATGGCATCAAACTAAAAAGTTTCTTATCATCAAAGGAAACCACCAAGAACCTAAAGAGTAAGCCTACAGAATGAAATAAGATTGTTACCAGCCACCACTCTGATAGAGGGCCAATATCCAGAATATACAAAGAGCTCAAAAGACTCTACACTATCAAAACAACCCTATAAAGAAAAGGGCAACTGGGCAACTGAACTAAATAGACACGTTACCAAAGAAGAGATACAAATGGCCAGTAGATATATGAAAAGATGTTCTACATCATTAGGCATCAGGGAGGCGCAAACAAGGTCCTGGAATTGTAGAGAGCCTAAGTAGCTGAGGCTGGGATTATAATTGTGTGCCACAGCCAGGCGTAGTGGTGCACGCTTGTAATTCCCGCAATTGGGAGGCTATGACAGGAGTATTGCACGGGTTAGAAGCCAGCCTCAGCTACTTAGTGAGGCTCTCAGGAACTTAATGAGATCCTGTTTCCAAATAAATATAAAATAGGTCTGGGAGTATAACCCGGAGGTAGAAAGCCTCTGGGTTCTACCCCCAGTACCACAAAAATAAATAAATAAATAAATAAATAAATAAATAAATAAATAATAAATAAATGAATAAATAAAAAGTGTGTGCCACCACACCCAACTTTCTTAATAGTATATATACACTATCTTATTCAGTAAAGTGTAGAGCAAATATTTATTAAAGCTAATAAACCTGTGTTTGAAAATAAATACTACTGTGGTAGGATATGATTCAATTGAGTTAATATCAAGAGCCTAAAAATGAGATGCAAAGTTTTAGCTTTCAAAATTATTCTTATGAATAACATCTTTTTTATCCTTGGAAATGCTGATTTCATGAACACAAGCTGTTTACAATTATAAAATCCCCTACATAATTTAGCTTGCTAGCCTAAAGATGATTTTGTTCTCTTTTTCTTGCTAACCTAAAAATTATTTTGTTCTCTTTTCCTAAACTCACATATACATACATCAAAAAGCAAAGTCAATAAAACTGAATTTATTGCTTTTTGGATTTTTAAAAATTTAATCTTGCATATTCTCAAGAGATAATACTGATGCAAAATTTCTTCATAAATTAGTGAACCTTAATTCCTTCAAATATTTAAGATATAATTTTACTAACAATACTAAATTATTTATTTAATAACTTAATTTAAAATGATATATTTATATAATGACATATAATGTAAAGAAAATTAAAATATGAAAAAATTGTATCTTATGTGTGTTAGATATATCTCTTAAAGATATATCTCTGTAAAAATAATATAAACTATTCCCCATGTATAATTCACATTGTGACTATCATATACATGTTTTGCTACTTCTGTCCTGTAAGAGATATTGCTCTAGAATAGCCTACATTTTTCTTATGAAGTTAATATTATAGATAAAGGAATAAAGATAGTATAATTTGGTAAAATCTTGATTTTTTTATAATAGTCTTCTACCTACCAAGGTCAAGTGTAATTAAGTTATGTGTGTAGTGTAAAAAGAATTATAAACATTTCTATCTTGTTTAAAATTGAAGAAATTAAGGGCACACCTACATCTTTATTATAATACTCGATCTGCTTACTGCTTAAAATGTACATAAATAAATTCATTCAATGAATAAATGTTTATAAAATACAATTGAAACCCCTTTTTAAAAAAATGTTGGGTTTAAAAACCGATCTAGAATATTATTTTTATTTTTATATCCCACTATAGTTCTGTTATTAAACTTAGTATTTTTTCACATTGATAATGTTATTTAATAGGGCTTCATTTCAGCTAAATTTCTTCCTTTAGTGTGCCTGTAAGTAATATATATTCATTCCTGTGAAATTTAGGACAAATAATTTTCACAGAATTTTTTTGTGAGCAATACTCAGAACCAACAAAACAATTTTGACTTAAATACCTAAAGTGCTCAGCTAAGAAAAAAATATATAAACATTATAAAGATTTTCAATCTGGCTAATTTAAAATTATTCTTCCCTTTGGAAATTCTCAAGGGTGATCCTCAGAGGTGTCTGGCCGACAGAACCCATCAGCTTACTTCAATGTGATACAAACTAATGCTGCATGATTACCTACAAATACAACCTTGAGGAAGGGTAGGGCTTTGTTCCTATCCATGCTACTTCTAGAACAAAATCTTACCACTTTGGTGCTTGTGAGTGAATTTAGCTGCTTTTGAACTAAAGAAAACTGTCAATTTGTTGCTCAAAACGTGGAAACTACAAAGAAGGCTGAGGCTGATTAATGAAGGAGCTACATCCGAATATGTGTAAAAGTATGAATGTAGCATGGTTAACCTGGACACTCATTGTTGGGAGGGGGGAGAGGAAGTAGGGGGTGGGAGAGGGCACCAGGCACAGTCTGAATGTATGCCATTTTTAATATGATCCACATAAAAATAAAAAAAGTGGTAACTAGCTGGTTTCATCCTTATACTGAGAGGTTTCTTTTGTAAGCAAGCCACAGTTTTTACTTAGGGTGCCTAAGAAAATTTCCTACCTTTATTTTTATTTTTTTTTCTATTTTTCACATTTGTACTTACTTCACATGATAAAAAATTTAGACATTTAAAACTAACTTATTATTATCTTTAAGACAGCTTAAAATTATTTTCTTATTTTTCAAGAGTTCTGTGATTATTGCATTGCACTGTTTAAAACCACTCATGGGATTTGATACGAATGATATTAGAAAAATAGTGTGTGCATTTGTGTGTGTGTGTGTGTGTGTGTGAGAGAGAGAGAGAGAGAGAGAGAGAGAGAGAGAGAGAGAGAGAGAGAGAGAGAGAGAGAGGAGAGAGGAGAGAGAAGAGAGAAAGAAAGAAAGAAAGAAAGAAAGAAAGAAAGAAAGAAAGAAAGAAAGAAAGAAGAAACAAACAAAAAGAGTGGAGATTTTTTTTAAGGCCTCTAAATAAAAAATAGACTGAAGAGATGTCCAAAAACAAAACAATTCTGAGCAGGAACCAAGATCTGACCTGAGAAACACAGTGATCTATCTCAGTCAGACTAGCAGCTTGAATTAAGAGAGGCATTAGGAGAAGCATCAGAAAGTTTAGATAGGAGCATGACCTTTCTCCTTCCTTTCTTTTCCAGGGGTTTACAATGTTTGGTGCAAATTGCAGCTAGAAGGTTGGTTGAGAGTAAACTATGGCAAGACATCGTGTATGGACTTCTCACAGAAACTGGAGTCAACCATTTGTGAAAACAATGAAATATGTAAAGAAAAAAAAAGTATGTATGTTAGGTCAGCTGACAACCAATATATGATTCAAGACTGGGACACTTGTCTTCCAAAATATAGCAAGCTGATTTTAAGGTTCTAAGAGAGGAAATATCAGCTCATGATGAGCCCAGGTTTACTGTCACTTCTGTAGTGTTTTATTGCCTGAAGCAATCAGGATGCTAGCCCCAAAGATTGAGGCGAAGAAAAATTAATATTAAGGAAGCTGTAAAGTTGTGTGGAAAATTTCACTAATGTAGGAAGAGGTAAAGAAAGAATAGAAGAGATTCTTTTTTATTTTATTTTTTATTTTTTTGGTGGTACTGGGAGTGGAACCCAGAGGCTTTCTACCTCGGGCTATACTCCCAGACCTATTGTTTTCTATTTTATTTGGAAACATGATCTCACTAAGTTGCAGAGAGCCTCACTAAGTAGCTGAGGCTGGCTTCGAACCTGTGTGATACTCCTGTCTCAGCCTCCCAAGCACGGGGATGCGTGCACCACCACACCCGGCTTTAAGACATCTTTAAAACACAAGTATCTTTAAAACATTTAAGAAAATTTAAAATGTGCTGAGTGTTTCTGTGAAATGTGGCATTTCTGTTAAATATGTCACTCATCTGAAGGGGTTTTCTCTCTGAGCAGCTCTTTTGTTTCTCATCTTACACTCTTTCTTTGTCACTAGTGTTATTATATTTCTGTATATTCTATCTAATCCCAGGATTATGTTTGTTGTTTGCTCACTTTTTATCATTTCTTGACTCTCTGCAACTCATCAATGTGATAATTAATGCCCTTATTTCTAAGTGACAGCCAGCTATTCTTAATTCAAGTATTCTCCTTCCCGTGTTAATTTATTTCTCTCCACTTGGATATCAAATTATGTAGGTACTGAATACTGTTTTTATCCTCTATGAATCTTGCCTTTCATGGTTTCTATCTGTTTAGCATTTTGGAGTGGATTTTGAAATAGGACATTGTCAGTCTTTCAGTGCTCTAGTGATTTATTTTGTTTTGACATTTCATTGTTCAACCCAACCAGTGAATTCTTTAGGTTCTGTATTTTTTATGTTGATGTTTTTCATTTTTTCTTAATGACTTATCTTTGCTTATTTTCAATATTGCTGTTTCCTTTGCTATGTTTCAGATATGAAATGTCCCCTGGAAAAGCTTGTGTGTTGGCAAATAAAAAATGTTCAGAGGGTAAAATAATTCAATCAGAACTCTAATTCCATCAGTGAAAAAACCCATTGATGGATTAATACTTTGAACTGATTTACTGGATGATAACTGTAGCCACGTGAAGGAGGTGATCACTGGGGGCATGACCTCGAGGGCTCTATCTGTCCCTGGCTACTTCTTGTCTTTCTTCTTTCTGAGTTCCATGGGGTAAGTGGCTTTCCTCCTCTGCTTTGCCCTGCCATCTTGAGGGCCCTGTCACTGAGTTGCTTTTGCCTAGAAGTGGACCAACCATAAACTGGAGTTTCAAAAACATTAGTCAAACCTCTTTGTCTAAGTTGTGCTTGTTGGGTAAAATTGGTCATTGCAACAAAAAAAGCTAACTAAAAGACCCCCTTCCTAAGGGCATTTACTATGCACATTAAAAGTTCTTGTTCTGGGTAACTTATTTTTTTGAATTACTCTGTTTTAAGTTGTTTAGTATATTCTGAAAATTTTTAATACTTCTTAGATTCCTCTTACATCTCATAAGACTTCCTGTTAGCATATATTAAATGGAAATTATTAGATAGCCAAAAGATGGGACTTTTGAGCTACCTGATGAAGTAACCAGTGTGGAACTCTCAGGTTGAGATAAACTTTTATGTTGAAATGTGAGTTCATCCTGTTTAACCTCAGGAAACCTCCTAGTACTTTACATAGGCACTGACCTTTTCTATGGATCATCCTCCTCCTGTTAAGCTAGTATTTCCTATTGGGGTAAAGAGAAATATCTGGCTCTGGCAAGCTCAGTTGCATTTGTTAAAATGCTTATCTCAGCCAAGCTACATCTGCCTCTGCCTACTATTGTGACATCAGAGTCAGAAGCTTACCACTTACCTTTTATTGTGGCAGCAATGTTTTTGGGACAAATGAGTGAGAGACTGGAGTGCACCTAGCAAAGGGCAATGCCACCCCTTCCAGCTGCAATTTCTAGCTTTCCCTTAGGCTACCACTGACCTCACACACCTCTTTAGGCTACCATTGACCTAACGCTCATTAGGACATTGCAGCAGTCTATCTACCTGAGGGTTTTTCAAGGTTTTGTTATTAATGCAGGCTGTGCTTGTGTTTAATTTTTATTATTTTATTTATATATTGGTACAGGGGATCAAGCACAGAGGCATTCTAACTCCTAGCTACATTCCCAACCCTATTTTATTTATTTATTTATTTATTTATTTATTTATTTATTTATTTATTTTAAAGCAGTTTTTCTAAGTTGCTGAGGCTCCTATTAAATTGTTGAGGCTGGCCTCATACCTGTGATCCATCCTCCTGTCTCAGCCTCCTAAGTACTGGGATTACAGGCATGAGCCAACACATCTAGCTTGTGAATATGTTTTGTAACTTTCAGTTAGCTCTGAAACCCATCACCCTCCTTCTCATTCTCACTCCATTTCTAAAGTTTAGGTTTGAGAATAGCTATCACTATTTTTGTATGAAATTCTGCCCAGAGGTAGCTTTTAGATATTGTTATTGTTCCTTTCTTCTTAAAGTTAGGGGTACTCTTGTCCATGATTTAAATTCTCTCCCCTAGTTATAACACCAAAATGTCTGTAGTTTATAATGAAAATAACTTTTGTTGGCTTTCCCAAAGCTTGAGTAGCTCCATAGCATGGCCCAATTTCTTCAACTTTCATGTAGAAATATTATTAAGATTTTACATCCTCAGGCCTAAAGTGGGTACAGGAGCATGCAATTTTAAAACTCATCCTGAGTGATTCTCATTTACTTGGTCCATAGCCCATGTTCTAAAATAAAATAATTGCTAAGGGCAATCTCACCTCAGTGAGTGAAACACAGTAGAAGCCAAAGGATATGTGTTAGGAAACTCCTACCCTCCTTCAAGGAAATAACCTAACTTCTTAAGAAATTGTATGCCCCTTAGGCAAGGATGAATAACATTTTTAGCATGGTATTTTGCAAAGGAATTGTTAGACACATTTATTCCAGTAATCTCACGTACTATTGATTTTCCATGATAAATATACTACCTAATATATTGCATTCTTTAAAAACTATAACGTGGAGTTTATTTTTTACAAATTTCATATTCTATTTCCAGGGATATTCACACTTATCTCAGGACATTTTTATTTTCTGGTTGCAAGCAGTTTTTACCCTCTCCTAATGTGGCTATTCTGGTTTAGCTCTAGGGTGAATACTTTATTCATAGTGTAGAGCAGTAGTTAAAATAACAGATACATTTCAAAATGCTGTCTCGATATTTATTAACCTACCCATTTTATCCAGGTTTTTATTGGTAACTTCACAAATTTATCTAGCTCAAAGTCATTTTTAATTGCAAGAAATTAGGACTTTCTTAACATTACTCTGATCACTGGAGATTGCACTAAAGATTTTGTAGGGATTTTTAAGAAGAATTTTCTAATAATTATTCAATATACAAACATTTTTAAACTCTATTCAGTATTTTACTTACTTTCATAAAAACAATAAAAAAGACAGCTGAGTTTTGCAATTTAAGTAATTTTAAAATAAGTTTCATACTTTGCAATTTATTATATGTAAGTTCCAAATACGGCTCTAAAAATTTAACCTCTATTTTACCAATCTACTATTTATGACTGACTCTGTTTGGGTTCCATAAAGTCATATAATCATACTATATTATAATATATAGTATTAAATGATTTTTCTTAAATTATTAAAGATGTTACTGGACTAATGTAATGTAGAAAGATTACTTCTCATAACATATACATACACTCTTTTGTGTGCATACACACCACTACTCCAAATTTCTATTCTCAAGAATATTTTATAACAAGGTAATAAATTTAAGAAATAAATAATAAAAAATAAATAATAGTAAAGAAAATTTTTATAATGGTGAATTTTTTGACCACCGTGTGTGTCTACTTTTTCTTTCTTCACTAGTACCTATTAAAAAGATCCTATTTCTCAGGAGTTTTTACTTGCTGCATTTCAATTTCATTTCTAAATTGATCATTGTCATAGATGCTACCATATACATCTAAGTAATTTATTTACCTGTATCACATATATTACTTACTTATTTGTGTATTAGTATTTTTCCAATCAATATCTGGTCTTTTTTTTCCTTGTTTGAATGCTACTTAATATTTTCTTTTCCTTATTTTCTTTTTTTTATACTGGGGAGTGAACCCAAGGGCATTCTACCTCCAAGCTATAAACCCAGTCCTAATTCATTTTGAAACACGACCTCACTAAGTTGCTGAGTCTGGCTTCAAACCTGCGATCCTCCTGTCACAGCTTTCTAAGTACTGGAATTATAGGTGTGTGACACCAAGGTCTGCTCTATTTCTTTATATAACATATACAGCAATAAAATGCCTGCCCACATGAATTCACATCTAGGTAGAAAAAGACACTGAACTTTGCTTCTCTTTGTATTTGACTTATTTTACCAGAACTTTTCTAGATTTAAACTTTTGAGTAGAGAAACTATAGTAACTTAAAAAATTAGCCATGATAGGAATGGAGTTTTGGAATGTAAAGAAGGGCAAGTTTAGCTTTACAATGTCGCCAGTCCGCCAGGCGTGGTGGCGCATGCTTGTAATCCCCACACTTGGGAGGCGGAGACAGGAGGATTGCGCAGGTTCGAAGCCAGCCTCGCTGGCTTAAGAGAACCTGTTTCCAAAAATATAAAATAGGTCTGGGAGTGTAGCCCGGAGGTAAAAGGGCTTCCAGGAACCCCAGTACCCCCCCCCCCACACACACACATGATCTGGTCCTTGGTTCATTTCTCTCAAAAAGACTACAAATGTCTTATACATGACTTTCAATCACTCTTCTTAACCTCACCTAACAGCCAGCATCCAATACATGCCAAATAAATAAATGAATGGGTGGATCAATGAGCACCTAATTTTGACATGCTTGCATGTTTGTTTATCCTACTAGAAGAGGTATTATAACAATTTTTTGTGGTACTGGGGTTCCTGGAAACCCTTCTACCGGGCTACACTCCCAGACCTATTTTATATTTTTATTTGAAAACAGGGTCTCTTAAGCCAGCGAGGCTGGCTTCGAACCTGCGCGATCATACTGTCTCCACCTCCCAAGCACTGGGATTACAAGCGTGCGCCACCACACCTGGCTAGGTATTATAACAGATTTTAAGTGGCAATTGCTTATCTTAATGTCCCAGTCCTCAGTTTCTATTGATCTTTATCATTATTGCCTGAATATTAGCCACATGTTCTTCTAGGAGTCAGGTCTATTGCTGGAGTCTACTTGCTGGTTCCTCTACTTGAAATGCATTATTCTTTAAACCTTCACAATCTAGATCTTACTCATTTTTCATAATTAAAATTGTATTACCATTCATTAGAAAATCTCCATTTCTTCCCCCTTCCAGTCCCTGACAATCACCATTAGATTTTTAGCTTCTATAAAATGAACTATTTTTACAAAAATGTTCAACTTGGGACTTCACAAACTGAAATCAAGGGTCACGCAGACTGTGTTTGTCTCAGAGGATGTACCGGGGAAGAATCAACTTCCAAGTTTATTCTATCCACAATGGCATAGCCGAGGACCTGTTTTCTTGCTGGTTGCTGGCTAAATCCCCCCACCCCCTAGTGCCTTCTGTAGTGATTTTCCCACCATGTGGCTCTCTCCTTAGGCAACTTACAAGATGACAACATACATTAAGGCTGGAAGGGTGCATCCATAGTTCTGTTCCCTGTGGATGAACTAACACCATTACATCTGCCATATAAAGTAACCAAATCAAGACAGTGAAAAACCATTCCCTTTGGCAGATTCGATTAGTTAGAACCACATGCACTCAGAAAAAGGGAATTACACAAAAATGTCGCTTGCTGCAGGTCACTGTGTAGTATTTGTGCTTTGCCCTCAGAGTATTATATTAGCCTATTTTCCCTAACATGGAGAGAAACAGTACAAAATGTTTGTGGAATGAAAACAGACTTTCTATCATAAAAACATTTTCACAGTGCATTAGCTCTAAACTACCTCAATTTTCCCGTTTAACAAAAAACTCACAGTACATTTTTGTTACATTTCATGTACTTAAATTTTGGGTGCTAGGGATCAAGCCCAGAGCCCTGTACATGCTAAGTCTGTAGTTTACCACTAATCTACATTCCATAATTTGTCAAATTAATAAAAATTATTTTATCTTATAAAGAAAAATAAGCTGGAGACATTCCCTGATATTTTATTTACAAGAAAAAATAAAAACAAAGTATTATGTACTAATTATATTGCTGACACAAATGGATGTAAAATTTTAATTTCTTTTTCTAGACTTAAACCATTTCTATTTGTCCAAAAATCAGGCCATCAATAAGATACAAAGAGTTGTGTTTGGCAATGAAAAATGTCTACCAGGAGTCTGTGGCTTATGCAGATTTTGGCATACTCTCTGGCGAATATGACTTGCTATGTATTATTAATTTCTATCCTACCCCACTTTATTTTACCATGATATTTTCAATAAAACTAATCAGACACCATACTCATTTGCTTTGGTACTTTTTTTTTCTTATTTTTTTGTCTGACTTCTTATTCTATTGCATTGTTTTCCCAACACATTTTCTCCCTCACCATCCCAGTGTCAGAATGCCAGTCATTTTCTTGACTAAGGCAAGGTACATCATGGGTTTCAGCATTTGTATTAACAGCTCTTATTAGTTGGTGTTTATTTCAATCTCAATACTCATGTGAAGTACATAGGTGAGAAAAAGAAAAAAAAAATAGTGATAGCTCTTTGCTTCAACTAGCAGTGCATAGTAGAGATTCAAGATAATTGAAACAGACAGACACAATAAAGCAATTAAATTTTTATTTCTTTTTTAAATTTAGCTCCTGGCATTCAACTAATACAAATTCACACATAGATGAAGCAGGATAAAGCCTGGGATAAAGAAGATTGAGAAAGCTTGACAATAATAAAAAAAATCTATTTTTATTTTTATTTGACTTTCAACCAAGAGACCAAGTGTTGAAATCAAAACAAACCCTGAGGCTTATACATGCCAGTATCCTATGTTCTCTACAAAGCAGCGACTTGCAGTATTATATTGAGTAAACAGCTTCTTGCATGATGGAGAAAACAAAGCAAAAGCTCAAAACAAATTCTGTCCAAATTTGGATTATAAATTTGATAGTATATGAAGAAAATCAATAAACTGCAAACATATGAAACTAACACATAGACAAATATTAAAACTAAGATACTTTTGTTTATGGGGGCAATTCCTAAGTATATTAAGACTTACGCATTGATTTTGACTTACTAAAGACTGTATAAACTGAGAGAATGCCTTTTAAAAAGTAATTCAACTTTGAATACATGGACTTACATAAAATGATTTTTGATAAAATTTGATTTCAACTCTGTCAACATTTTTCCTTTTTTTGTAATGTCAGAAAATAAGCACTTCGCTGTGCTTTTTTTTTCATTAGTAGTCTCACAATATCAATTCACAACCTTTATCAGTATGACCATCATATGGAATTTCTATATTCTGAGTAAATTCTTATTTGTGAGACTATAATGCACACCTTTTTGATTTGTGAAATTAAAGGAAAGATGATATGCAGCTATAGAGAATGAATATCAAATTACTGGTTAGAAAAGGTTAATTCCTTATAGATTAGGATATTAGAGGAATAAAAAATATACAAAAAGAATAAAATGCAGCAAATGTTGAATGCTAATCAATACATTTTGGGGAAAAAGATAAGCAACAAAAATTGATAAGGTTAAATTGACATTGTAAATCTAATACAT
The DNA here is from genome assembly GCF_963383645.1 of Muscardinus avellanarius. Taxonomy (NCBI): domain Eukaryota; kingdom Metazoa; phylum Chordata; class Mammalia; order Rodentia; family Gliridae; genus Muscardinus; species Muscardinus avellanarius. The sequence goes on from NC_137787.1 coordinate 43,786,394, forward strand.
TCTAACTGAACTGAAGGTGTTTTCCACTAATTGTTATCCACGCCTAATGCTCCCAATCACAGTAAATGGCATTTTCACTTTGTACATGTTTCAAAGTAGAAATCTATGTGTCATTTTTTAAAACTCCCTTTTATACACTGTCCACACCCAATATATTATCAAATCTCACTATTCCTTTTTATTCTTTCTTCTTTCTTTCAGTGATGGGAATTTAATCTAGGACCTTGCACATGCTAAGCAATGAGAATGCCTTTACAACTGAGCTACATCCCTAGACTTTGATTTTCTTTCCTTCCACTTGTATAACAAGTAGTCCCCTTTCCTTCACTGCCACTACTATTACACTGCTTTTGACTTTCATCATCCCCTATCCACTCTACTTTATTACTCTGATAATTCTTCTTACCTTCTCCAGAACTTCCTTACTACAATAACCAGAGCAGTTTCTAAAAATATAAATTAAATATTATTAATGGTTTTATAATCTTTTCAGGACTGAGAATGCTTCTCAGTAGTATAGGGATGGTTTAGTGAACCCAAAGATCCCCATAATTGCTTCTTCCTATTATGTTGTTGCTAACCTTGAGTATTATGTTCTCTTCAAAGTGCCTATCATGGTATGCCCAGAGTTCTTTATAAGCTAAACATAATGATAGATTTTTATTCTCCTCTAAGATCAATATGATGGACTTTGAGGACATTATTATAAGAAAATATGCTACATGATTCTACATATATACAGTCTCTAAGAGCCAAACTGAGAAAAATGGAAAATAGAATGGTAGTTGCAAAGATTCTGAGGAGAGAAAATAAAGGATTGCAAATCAACATATGTAAAATTCAATTGTCAAGATGAATAAGATTTGGAGATTTAACAGTTTTTATAGCTAACAATACTATATTGTACAATTTAAAAGCTGTTAGAAGAGTAGTTCTCCTTGTTAAGTAATCCTATACCAACTGAAAATATAATGGTAATCTAATGAATCAAATATTTGATCAAAAAGTATTTTGTTTGTTCTAACATAAATGAGAACTTTTTGTTATACCCCTTAAGATTTTCATAAAAGTGACAAAATCTAACTTGACCTAATTTTGGAAAAATAGTATAAATAATAATAATAATAATAATAATAATAATAATAATGGGTTTATTAAATATAAGGAATGAACCAATAATCATACCAAAAGAAAAGTGAAGATATTTGTAGCCATTAGGTATAATTAAACACAGAGACTCAAACTCCATTGAAAGGCTGTTACTTTGTTTCCTGAGCTTTCCAAAACACTGGCTTCTCTCTCATTTTTTACTCTTTTTCAAGAAGAGAAACATTAGCTTCAGACAGAACCTCAGATCATATGAAGCAACATGTTTTCTTTAAATTGAAGTTATGATGCTTTATAAAACACTTTATAAAATAAACTGCAGTTTTCTAACACATAGTTTTGTTTAAATAATGGTAGAAATAATAAAAAGGCTAAGTACAGGCAAAGGAATAATAAAAAAAAACTATAACCACAAAATTACTGAAGTTCAGTGCAAATCCAGTCTTTAAGTCAAGAGGTAAGCAATTCAATACATATACCCCCACATATAATGAATTACAACTCTACTTCAGCCATATTATACAATTTGAACTTTATCTTCTCTCTTACAATATAAACTGACTTTTTAAAAAAAGCAACAAGTAACTTTATCTTTCTGGAGAGGAAAATAAAATGTAGTTTCAGAAAATATTTACAGTGCAATGTTGTTCCTGCAGTTCTGTTCAATAAAGGACCACTGTGCTGCCTTTGCTGAGGGTAGGCAGCCAGCGCTTTCCCACTGTTGTTTTGTTAGCAGAGCCACACAGTTGACAATGGCATCTGAAAAAAGGTAGCAGTTCTCAATACTCTTTAATTTCCATATGTAGCCAAGGAACCTGAGCACAGTGTGTGTTTGCATCTAATTTGCTTCCTTCCTGATTCGTACATAAAATATATGGTTTCTAAATTGGTTTAATGGAAGCAATTATCAGAGCAATATGCACTGAAAGTGCTGTGTGAGAAAAGCCCATACAAAACAGAAAAGATGCTTTCAAGATAGAATCATATCACCATTTTAGCTCAAGAAGTAAGTCGATCAGCACCAATGTGATAAAATGATGTCATTATTAATCAGTCTTGAATTCAGTGTATTCTACTATATTCTAAACTGCTTGAAGATCATTGGGACTTTGTTCAATTCTTAATTCCCACTGCTGTGAACAAGGAAACATTTTGTCCATTATGATACATATGTAGGTGTGTCCACTGATGTTCATACATCTAATCCTATGGTTTTCTCTCCCTTTCAGTCCCTAACGTCTAGATGTAGAGAGTTATAAGTAAGCAACATTTAGAGTTACAAATCAGTAACATTCAGTTATTTCTCTGACAGTCTTACACAAAAAAATCCACAAATAATCATTTGAGGTACATCAAATTGACTTTTATTTTCCATAAATCAAATAGCGAGTTGTAAACACACTATTCAAATTTAATACTGATTCAACAATTATAAAGTCATAAAAAACAAACGGTCCACAGTAAATAGACTGTGTTTCTTAGTAATTTTGAGTTATTTATTGAAATATTTTAAAACAACTATTTCTCACATCTCATTCAGAGGTAAATTCAATCCCAGTCCAAAAATCCCACTAAATTTTTTTATCACATGCCTTTATATAGTAAAGGGAGTATGTAAAATATTTGTTCTAGAGTACTAAGTATTACAGAGATGCTTACAGTGCTTACAATAGTAATAAATATAAAGCAGATGTTTAAAACATAAAATTGTTGAATGAATGGTAAAAGGATTGATAAAGTCTATATCAATATTAAAAACAAGCAGGGAGATCCAAATAGACACCTCCACTTGCTGATTTATTTTTGGTGCAATTATAGAAAAATATTCCCAACAATATTTTTCAGATTTATATTATTACTACATTATATATGAGGGTCTCTAAATTCGAGTTAGCTCTTACAAGCTTAAACTGAATAAAGCTAAAGCAAAAAGGGAAATAAATCTTTTCTTTCAAGAATCATGTAGGCACAAAGTTGAAATCTTCCAAAGTACAGAATAAATTAAAAATATTTCAGAGAAAACATTGATTAGAAATCTAAGTACCTGAAGGTAGTTTTGAGAAATATTTTAAGTTTCAAAATTACTTGTTAAAGTAATCAAGCATGAAAACGTAGTGATAAAAATGTAACCCAGTTTTGCCTTGGATTTCTTCATTGGCTGGGAAACTTACAGTAAAGGCTGAAAACATTGTAATATATATTAAAATGTAGCTTTTTAAATATGAAGGTTTGAAATTAGAGACTTTACTCAGGTCTTTGTAAACTGTCTCACAGTGCATTTCTATATCCCCTGCTTAGAAACCATACTCATATGTTGGTTTTGGCAGAGTTTAAAAGCTGTTGGCAGAAGTAAACTTCCAAATAAACACTAAATAATTAGCTTCTGACTATAATTTACAAAGAGTTTAGTAATGTAACCATAATAAAACTAATTTTAAACATGCATTATAATAATATTATTTCTCTTTTTCCACATTGTCTATTAAATTATATTTTGAGAAATAATCTTAACATTCAAGATCTACCAGATTTTCATGGTAACTACCCGTTTTTTTTCAGTACACATTCATTTACCTAGACATTTTTTGACAGTTCTCAATTATTGATTTTGTTTCTTTTAATTAGACATGACTTTTCTTTGTTAAAAGTTTCAATTTTTATGACTGCAAATGAATACCATATCAGTTTTTTTCTGATTTCTTGAGTAGGAAGTGACTATTAATATTGTTCTCTTAAAAATTTGTGATTAGTATGCCATCTACTACATTATGTTTATAATAAGTTGTTTATTTATGTGTGATCTGTACTGCTAGATTATAAGATGCTATAAAGCACTCACTTAATTTCTTTTCTATTTTCACACTTAAAAGTGTGCCTTGTACCTAGTAATCTTTTCAGAAAGTGTATCTTGCATAAAAACTGTCCACATAGATATTTGGATGATTTGGATCAAATACTAAAAATATACACCAAAACAACAAGATGTTATTAGTAAAGTTTCTAAATGATATATTATGAGAAAATGAATATTTCTTCTTTCCTAATTGTCATCATCAGTCACTTTTCATTTATAGTTGGAATTCATGTCAAATGATGACATTCTGAAATTCAGGGCTGGTCATTGGAAAAGTCATTAAAATTAAAAGGTTATTTTTAAGACATTCAGGGTGGTGCACACTTGTAATTCCAGCATTTGGGAGGCTGAGACAGGAGGACTACAGTTTGTGGACAAACTCAGCTACTAGTGAGGCCCTTTACAACTCAATGAGACCCTGTTTCAAAATAAAGAATAAAAAATAGGGCTGGGGGAGTACCTCAGAGATAGAATGCCTCTGGGTTCCATCCCTAATTACCACAAAAAAAGGTTATTTTTCTTGAAGTAGTATTCTTACTATTGGCAGAATTTTTCATTTAGTCATGCCAAGTTTTGATACTTAACATTTACTAAAAGTTCTGTAAAACAAATTGTTTTGCACTTTTTAATTCATTTAATAACTAAAAATGATTAGCATGATAAATCCTATTCAATAATTTAGTCATATGTAAAATAATTATGCTATTTTGTATAATATTATGATGACATAAATGTTGTTTTTACTAGTTATTAGTTTAAATTGATGTAGAAATCTTTTTGAAAATACATAAAATATAATTCCATCATCTCAATGGCAACAAAAATTTTGATAAAGACAAAATTTATCAAAAAATCTCTCATAAAGTCAAAATTATACTTTCCAGTTGTAGAATAATTTCTAGCATACTTACTGTCAATAAGAATATAAAACTTATTGATTCATAGTTTTACACATGTATTATATTTAAAATTTATTGAAACCAGGAACTACACCCCAGGCCTTTTTAAAATTTTTGTTGTTGTTTTGAAACAGGTATAACTAAGTTGATGAGAGTATCTCTAAGTTTCTGAGGTTGGCTTTGAACTTGCAATCCTTTGTTTCAGCTTCTCAATTACTTGGAATAGAGGCCTGCACCACTATATTGGCCCAAACACATTTATTGATTTTTTTTTGTAATTTAGTAGTAAATGGTAATTCCATTACAATGAAGTTTCATATGTTTAAAACCATATTTGCTAGTGCAATTGAGAAAATGGCAACTGTGGGACACAGCACATCTCAATAGCTGTAACAAACAAAATCAACTACAAAAAGGCAGCCTTTTGACAAGAAAAACAAACCAGCAAAGATACATAAAACAAAACACATTAAAAAAAAAAAAAACACGGCAGAATAAAATCCAAAAGTCAGAACTGGAGATCGATAACAAAGTGCCCAAACCAATGACTGACCTGATCTATAGTCCTGTGCTATCTTGGGCTGCCAGTCCAAACCTTGACTGCCAGCTCCACAGCCCCAAGAAATCTTGGCAAAGAAACAAGGACATGAGGTGAATTAAATGATGGCAGAACTCCAACATCTTAAGTGACCAGCACCACACTTTAAAGATGAAGAAAAAGATTCAAAAAACCCCTGCGCTCATCAGAACCCAGCACCCACTACAGCACAGTGTACCCTCCAGAACCCAGGTATACAGTACAGTAAGGTAACCATGTTTCTCAGCAGAAAACCACCCGGATCAGCCACAGTGACCCTGATGGACTAAGATCTGGTAGTTCTTCCCTGAGGTATTGGGTTATAACCTACAGAGACACAGAAAAGATCAATAGTGCCCAGGTAACAATACCTGCACAGGGTCACAGCAATCTCTTTGAGAAACCCTCTGCAAGTGCAGGTAGGGAGGTGCAGACCCAGGCCCAGAAAGTACACAGCCCTGCACTTACAAAGAACCCATTTATAGTGACACCTTCCTTCCCGAGACCTGAGCACAAAACAGTGAGAGAAAAGAGAGGGTCACAAATACATAAAACGTGGTTCCTTCCCCAAAACTGACAATAGTTTACTGAGCAAATGAGAGATATTGGAACATGCTTCAGTGAACAGAAATTAAATGGCTGAAAGTATCTCTGCAGATGTAAAGTGGGGCATGCATGTGTAAATGTGCAGATTTGTTTTCTTTTCCTTCACTCTCCTTATTTTTTGTTTGTTTGTTTGTTTGTTTGTCACTGATTTGCTGTAGTCAATATTGGAAGTTGGTTAGTTGTTTTGTTTTGTCATTTTCTGCATGCTTATTAGTTCCCTCCCCCATTCCTCTTATAAGCTTCCTCTCTTTATATTTTATTACTTTCTTTCAAAACTTCTTTTTCTCTTTTTGCATCTCCTTTATAATCAAGATATTTTATATCTCTATAACTAAATATTTTACACTGACCACAAGAATCATATTGTATATTCACTAACTCTTATCTCAACCAGATACTATCTTATTATACTTAAACTCTTACTAATCTTGATCATATCCTTTACTTTACCCTATTTTGTACCCACCACCCCAGCCCCTCTCCGCTCACATAACACTCATCATTGAAAATGACACTATTTATCCATGCATAAACCTGCTGTCACCTCTAAATCCCTATAGCTAATATTGGATCAGAGAGGTGATCTCCAAGAAAGGACAAGACAATAAAAATGAATTAACCTCAGCAAACAGAAGAGAATGCTCAACGGACCACACATCAGGGTTTAAAATCCACATACGTCACAAACTATTCTGCCCACACTGCTGAGCTAACTCTTTATAAAGGTTGTGGCAGATGGAATATTTGAATTTAACACCTGAAAACTATCAATACTACCATAGAAACAAGCAGAAGGAATCTCAGAGCAACTCAGTATAACAACCCACAGATAGAGCAATAGTGAGGTCATAGCAGACAAAGTCTTCAGTGTTAATATCAAAGGGTGTGCGGAAGCTGAAAACAGCTCTCTCAGTAGCAATCTAGAACAACAACTATCAACAAAAGGACTCATAAATAAATGTAAAGAAGATGCCAACACAACAGAACCAAAACCATGATAATCCTGAAAATATGAGAACAAGGAACAGTGAGAAAATAAGGGGAATCACAAATACTGAGCTACAGAATATGCAAGAATTCCAAATCCTGATCTTCAGTATGATGAAAGGTCTCACAGTAAGTGTACAGAAAATGAAAGAAAAAATGAGACATCAAGAAAGACGCCTGAAACAAAATGAAATAATCAATAAATAAAATAAAGACAGTAAGAGAAAGAAATTTTGGAAGGTTAGAAAAAAATGAAAAACAGAATATCACAGTTAGAAGAGAGTTTATTCAAAAATGAAAGCACAGTTAGCAGTATACAGAAGACATTACAACTATGGGACAATATGAAACATTTTAACTTATGAATAACAGGCATTAAAAAAGAAATAGAGGCATAGACCCAGAGTATCTGCAATCTCTTCAGAGAAATAATTTAAGAGAATTTTTGAAATATGGAAAAAGAAATGCACATCCATGTACAGGAGTCATATAGAACACCATTAAGACAAGATCAAAGAAGAACCTCCCTACACCATATAATAATAAAAATGACCAACATTTTGTGTTATTTAAATAGCTTATATTTTCTATTTGCTCTCCACCTTCCAGAAATGAGAGAAAACATACCACCCTTGATTTTCTGAGGCTAATTTCACTTAGCATAATATTCTCCAGTGACATTTCTTGTTCTGGCAAATGATATAATTTTTATCATCTTTATGTCTGATTAAAATTACATTGTGTGTATATACCACATTTTTAATCCATTTATCTGTTGAACACATTGGTTGCATCCATAATTTGCCTACTGCACATTGTGCTGTAAACAGGTTTGAAAGTTTAGAAAATATACTGAGGAGTGGTATGGCTCATGTGGTGGTTTTATTTCTAGTTTATTGAAAAAATCTTCAAATAGATTTTGATAAATGGTTGTACTAACTTATAATTTCACCCACATTGTAAAAATTTTCCCTTTTACCCACATCCTCACTGGCACTTGTTATCATTTGTATCCTTGTTGATTGTCATTCTAACTGGAGTTTAATGGAATCTTAACGTGGGTTGATTTGTAAATTTTCCTGATTGCTAGAGATATTGAAAGATTGAACACTTTTTTTCAAGTATATATTGTTAGATCACACTTCTTCTTTTGAGAAGTGTTTATTTAGTTCTATGACCTTTTATTATTGTTTTTAGTATTGTTCTTTAGTTCTTTTTATGTTCTAGATATTAAACCTCTATAGAAAGAAAAGTTGAAAATGTTTTCTCTCATTCTGAAGTCTCTCTCTTTAGTCTCTTGACTACTTCTTTTGCTGCACAGAAGCTTTTTAACTTGATGCAACCCCATTTATTGATTCTTGGTTTTATGTTCTGAGCTTCGGAGGTCTTATTGAGAGAGTATCTTCTGGTGCCTATATTTTGGAGAGTTGGCTTTGTGTGTGCGTTTTTTTTCTAGTAACTGCATAGTTTTTTAGTCTAATTTCTAAATTCTTATTCTTCTTAATTTAACCTTTGTGCAGGGGGTAAAATGAGGATCTAATTTCAGTATGCTACAACTGGATATCCTGTTTTCCCAACACCATTTGCTGAAAAAACTGTATTTTCTCCAGTATAGGTTTTTGGTTTCTTTCTGCACAGATATATTTCTGTATCTTTTCTTGTGTTCTGTTCTAGTTAAGTGTTTGTTTTTGTGGTGATACCATGCTGTTTCTGTTATTAAAGCTCTGTAGTGGGATTTGAAATTGGATATTGTGATGCCTCCAGCATGGATCTTATTGCTTAGCATTGTTTTGGCTATTCCGAATCTTTTATTCTTCCATTTAAATTTTGGGACTTTTTTTCTAGTTCTGTGAACTATCTTTAGTATTTAAATGAGGATTGTATTGAATCTGTAGATTACTTTAGGTGGAATGGCCATTTTGATATTTGTTTTGCCTGTCCAGGAACATGGGACATCTTTCCACCTTTTAAATTCTTCTTTAGTTTCTTTCTTTAGTGTTCTTAAAAGGTTTTTGTTGTTTGTCAACTTTTATTCCGAGTTATCATAACACATTGGATTTATAGCATTTTTATGTATATATGGAGATAATGACATATCTGAAGTTTTTTATTCAAAACCTATTGATTCTCAGCAATAATTAAATTGAATGATAGGGATTTGTAATACTGTAAACTTTTAAAAGAATCACTTTATACTTAATACATTTTTATTCTCAATTTTAAAAAATAATTCTTTAAAAAATAATTCGCCTTTTGTTCCCCTAGTTTTGGGGAGAACAATTAACATAATTTATTGGTCCTTTTTTTAAAATAAAGAATGCCACCTGCTACTTCTGTTTTACTTATATAACCCTGTAGGTGTGAGGTTGTTTGACCAGTGAATGACATTCATGGCTAACCTCACCCCCTTCCCTTATTCCAGACAATTAAAACAGGCAAAAGTATGAGGTGCGGGAATGAGAATCCTTTAATTTAATAAAATTCTAATTTTGTCTAATCTTTCAGTTGAGACACTAGGTTCTAAGTTATCAGGACATAATTCATTTTGAAAATAATCAACCCATCATATTTCAAAAAACAATGTTGTAGGCAAATTTCTACTCATATACCCTTGATCACTAAAATAAAGAACTGATTGAATAATTTTTCAGATAAGGAACCTAGAAATAACATTTCACCTATAATATAATTAGTACTAAAACTCAGGAAAATTTATAATTTAGTTTGTCATACATCATGTCAAGCAAAATATGTTATTTAAAATTTCAATAGGAAAATTTTATTACATGAGTTACATTGATAGGTATTATTTAAAGTACAGATAAAGAGGAATCATTCATGAATAAATGCTGCATATTAATTATATAAATTATCAGTAAGCTTTATTATGGAGAGTATTTTGTGTTATTCACTTGTCAATAGTAAGAACATTTATACAATGAACATACTGAATATATTATCTAAAATATATTACTACTGTGCTAAACCAACTATTTAAACAAACTGGAAAGACAAGCATTCAAATGTATTAAAACCATAAAAATAGCTTGTATAAAATGTACTTTAACATGTTTTGGTTTGTCTAAGGGTACACTGTGAAATATTACTTTAAAAAACCTACTCAAGATTGTCTAAACTCTAATTTTATGAATTCTGAATTCTTAAAACTCTTAAAACTCTTGTCTCTTAAAACTTAAGAGTTTTAAAAACTTAAGAGTTTTAAAAACTCTTGTCTCTGAATCTCCTACTGTTATAGCATTTGTGTAATCTTAGTAATTGATTAAAGGGTCATTTGATATTAAGAAAAGAGGCAAAATTCATTCTAATTCCAAGAATTCTGACCCCAAGCTAATAGGTTTACTTGTTTAAATGGGGATCTCAAAGTCAAATCTTCATATGGCAAATATTAAAAAGTAAATTAGCACCTGGCATGGTAGTGCATGCTTTTAATTTTAGTATTTGGGAGGCTGGGACAGGAAGACCCAGGTTTTCAGCCACCTTCAGCTACTTATCGAAGTCCTTTGCAACTCATTGAGATCCTGTTTCAAAATAAAGAATAAAAAAATAGGTCTGGGATTGAAGTTTGGAGGTAAAATGTCCCTGGGTAACAAGTACTGTAAAAACAAACAAACAAACAAACAAACAAAGTAATATTACTTTTTTTCCAGTACTTGAGAGGGTGAGACCGGAGGATTGCAGATTTGAAACTAGCCTCAACAACTCAGCAAGATTTTCAACAGTGAGATCTTAGTTATACCCTGCTTCCAAGAAAAATATACTGATTAAACAAAGCTTGGGTTATAGCTCATAGGTAGAATGCTCCTGGTTCTATCCCAAGTAACACACACACACACACACACACACACACACACACACGTAAAAGATTGAGAATATAATGTAAAACTTATAATTTCTGATTTTCAACAATTAAGTAGAAAAGTAGATAATTATTCCACCATTATGTCTAAGATCAATAGTTTTATGTAATTTTATGATTGAAATTATTCCCAAAGAGCATAGTTTCCAGGCAATGTTTTTAGCTAGGTAATTATCTTTATATTTATCTATAATAAATATTTGAATTGTTCTACAAAGCATAACATTTTGATTTATTCCTGGATGTGAAATGATTTAAATTTTCTGGTAGACAACATATTCAAAGTTTTGAATACCTTTGATCTAGAAAATAGAATCAAAGAACTTACCTTCAGAAACCAAAAAATGTGTATAGACAAAAGTTTAGCCAGATGGATGTTCACTGAGGCATTGTTTATAATAAACAATAAGGCATAACATAGTAAATGATAGAAAATTGTTAAGCAGCTTAGTGACACAATAAAACAGAGCCTCCTGATAATTTAAGCTTGTATTAAACTTCTAAGTCCTCTCTTTTTCCCTTGAAAGTGAAAATTTTTATTTAATAAGATAAACTCATAATTTTAGATTAACAGAGGAAAAATATATTCTGACTAGCATACAAAAACATAGGAGCTACACAGAGAGTACAAGACTCAAAGGGGCAGGTAGTTGGAGCTTCTAAATTGTATGAAAAGATATTTGGTGCTCTTGGAGGAAGCTGTGACAGGTCATGGAAGGCTGAGGGTAGACAAACAAACCAAAGGTGTCTACTATGCGGATAAAATATTACATGTAATAGTCATCAGAAGGAATCATATCCGAGAAATCACTGCCAATTTCAGTGTTGTGAAGTTTTATGACCCTGGTTTTCTTCTAAAAGTTTATAGTCTTAAGATTTACATTTAGGTCTTTTATCTATTTTGAGTTAATATTTGTATATGGTGTTAGGTAAGGGCCCAATTTTATTCTTTTTCATGTAGTTATTATCTTTCAACAATATTTAGTGAAAAGATTATTATTTCCTTCACCAAATATTCTTGGAAACCTTGTCAAAAATAACTTGACCATATATGGAAGAAAAGAAAAAAAAAAAACATATCAAAGTTAATCAGGAAACCAAGCATGGGAAGGAGGGAGGGGAGGGAAGGGTTAGGGATTGGGTAGGGGCTGATTGGGTGATGTGTGCACATATATCTCCACAAGTTTTTGATCCCATTAACATGTAAGACTACAATGCACCAATAAAAATTTATTTAACAACAACAACAAAAAAGAAGGCCACCTGTTATCATTTATGCCTTGGGCAGGAGTCTGACTCCCAATTTCTCCTTCCTGTGAAAAGACCTTTCCAGGGAACATAAGAAGATAACAGATGGAGAAATCTATGTTCGTACCACCATTTATAAGGTGTAAATTGATTTTTTTTTCAAAGACATTTGAATAACCATCTGGAAATATGGTCTCATGTGATGACAACAGAGATGGCCTTTTCCTACCAAGAATAAGACTTGTGATGGCTTTAGTCTATACCTACTCACTGCCTATTTTGTGTTTCCCTGGTCTAAGATTCATCATTTGTCCTGTAAACCCCTTTCCCTTCTTGCTGTTCTAGTATCAATACTGTGTAGCTCCTGGGCACTTAATGATTTACTCTCATCTGTCTATACTCTGTGTTTAAAAAGGAAGAGCCATAGGCATCATGTGTATTGTACCTATTGTCCATCAATGTTCTATATATTTTTTATGTTCAGATCAAGGAATTTTCAAAATTAAACTTGTATCATGACCACGCTGTTCTAAGAATGACCTTACCTACTTTTAGCCTTAGAAACTGTGCTTTTCTTTTTATTACAAAATAGAAAAACCATGGCAACATCTCCTAAGATAAATTTACAACTGAAGCCACATAAAAATAAGTAGCTTAACTACATACATCTGTACTTTAGTAATGGATATGATGGATTTCTTAAGTAACTGTGATGATGATTAACATATATTTACCTTAGATCAGTTTCCAAATGTTTTTCTGGTTTTTGTTTCTACTGTACTGATTGTTGTGGCACAGTTTTCTTTTGTGCTTAAAAAAAAAAACTTGAATATATGTACCCTAGAATCAATACAATAGTTGCATGTGTGAGAAGATGCCAAATTTTCTATAAAAGCTGTGCAAATGCTGGAAGCACACTTATAAAATAGCTTATAAAATAAGTGCATAGATTGAGATAAACACAAATTTGCACCTATGACTTTGAGTCACATATTTCACATGTAGGTTTTATAAAGAATACTAAATCAGTAATTGTAATGCTGATAAATTGTAGGTTTTTGTGAACATTCTTTGTTTTACTCCTTCCCTGGGTCTCTCTGACTGATGATATAGCAGTTCCAGCAAGGAATTGGCAATGATAAGGCTGAATTCAATTTCTAAGACTCTAATATGTCAATTATTAGCTTTAGAAATCACACTGAAAAGTAGAATAAAAGGCACATCATATTAAATTATTAAGAAAATGAAGATATTAGAACTGTGAAAGCAGTAATAACAGGATTAAGTAAAAACCTATTATAGTTCAGATCCTATAATTTTTTAAGAAAAGATTTTGTTAATGTCAAGTAACAACTACTGCACTGTGTCTCTATTAGTTGTTTTTAAGGATTATGACTAACATCTCTCACTGTGCAGAAAAACTGAAAGCTTCCTAGTCTTGAAGTGTAACCACCCTACCGCAGCATAGAATGGAGATCTACTTTAATCCCACAGAACATAGAACTTTGTACAGAGTGAGAACTTATTAAATGTCAAACAGTCTCCAGCTTGGTAAATCCACACTTTTCAGGTTCCCCCTTGTACACTATCTGGCCACATAGAACACACAGTGCTGGTGTAAAAGTACTAGCAAGGATGCCTCTCCACTTCTCCATGGAGAAAATAAAGAGAAGAAAAGAACTTTTTAAAATTTGGACCTAAAAGTCAAGTCTTTAAAACTAAATCCATTTAAACAGGGAAACTCTGTTATTTCACATTCTTTAAAAGAATCTCCACTTCCTCTAGAAATTAAACAAGGCTCTACATATTCATCATTATTAGAGCTTTTCTTATATATTACTTACTCAGTTCTACTTTCTTGCTCTTTTTTCCAACCACTCACAATTTTGTTTGATTCATTAAATACAAATAACAATTCATGTTTTAAAATGTTTTAGACAATGTAAAAAAGCTAAAGAAACTGTCTCTTTTGTATAACCCCCCTTCATACTCACTAAAAATAAATAAATGAAGAATAAGTAAGTAAATAAAATAAAAATGAAAGAAAAAACTATGGTGCTACTTTGCTCCCATCAAACACTGAATTTCCTTACATAAGTTTCTCTTATGTATTTAATGCTAGGATGTATTTATTAGATAAATGCTTTTGTATAGTTACAAACTAAAATACTTTGGGGAGTGTTTAACAAATATTATGCATATTTAATAGTGCATGCTATTTTGAACATTATCCAGCTGAGATTGAAGTAACAATAAATAGCTTAAATAACAAAACAATGAATATTAGCTTTGTGAAATTTAATAAAATTTTTATATGTGAATTAGCTATAAATGTTGTTTATAAGGAATATTTTTCATATATGAATACCTCTACTTTAGAACATGATTTTTCTATTCAAAATCCTGAAGTGTGTCTCTCAGTGTATCTGGATACAGAGTCAGATATTTGTATCTTTAATATGTTATCATGGGTATTTCAATGAACACTCAACATGCAAAACCATCCCAGGAATAAATTATTCCTGCTATTTTTAGCAGTTAGTAAAGTACATTTGAAAGTTAATGTCAGTAACTGCCATAGGTGAAGTACTAACGAATTAGCCTCAGGAAGGGACAGGATTTTCTTTGCTATCTTACCTGAAGACTTTATAAATGTGTGTTATTTACTTATTCTTATGAATAGCATTAGAATGTTCCAAAATTCCAGTTTTTTTTTATCTAAATCAATTGGTAGCAATCTAAAAAACCACTTTTTAAAAATTTTTAAATTTGATTTTCTCTACATATTTTAGTTTTATTGATAATAAATTAACTAATATTATTAAGTTAGACTAGCCTTTACTTTTAGTTGAAAAGCAAAGGTTTACAAAGCTATGTGTATACACACACACACACACACACACAAACACACACATATATATATATGCATATCTCTATACACATAGATATACATGTATATATGTACATAATTTGAAACTTACATGAGAGTCAAAATCAGATTTATTAAAATCTAGTTTAGTTTAATGCATATAAATTTGTGTCAAATGAATTACATAAGGAATACTAATTTCAAATATATATATAGCAAAATTTAGAATAACAGATGATCATAAATGTAAATATTTGCAGTATTTACTTTGTTTTTATTATCATATTTCCAGAAAGAAGCATTTAAAAGCCTCACCTTAGTCCCCCTCTAAATTTTTGTAGTATCCCCCTGGCTTACCCTGTGGTGGCTGAGGCTGCTGCCACCCCTGGACCCCCTGGTGCAAGCCTCTCCCTGCCTGAATGGGGAGGCCAGTGTCTGCAGGGGCACAAAGGTGGAGGGGACAGGCTTCTGGAGACAGGCTGGATACCCTTCTAGGGGGCGGGACGGACCCTGCTTTGCGGGGGTCGCCGCCAGGCCAGTGCATCCCCGGACCTTGGCTTTGCTGGCGGACCGATTACAGGGCCAGGGACGAATCGCCACGGGGCTCCTGTTCAACCTGCTGGTGTCCATTTGCATCGTGTTCCTCAACAAATGGATCTATGTGCACCATGGCTTCCCCAACATGAGCCTGACCCTGGTGCACTTTGTGGTCACCTGGCTGGGCTTGTTCCTCTGTCAGAAGCTAGACACCTTTGCCCCCAAAAGTCTGCCACACGCCCTCCAAGCTCCTCCTCCTGGCCCTCAGCTTCTGTGGTTTTGTGGTCTTCACTAACCTCTCTCTTAAGAACAACACCATAGGTACCTGTGAGCTGGCCAAAGCCATGACCACACTGGTGATCATGGCCATCCAGACCTTCTGTTACCAGAAAAGCTTCTCCACCCGAATCCAGCTCACTCTGATTCCTATAACTTTAGGTGTAATCATAAATTCTTATTATGATGTGAAGTTTAATTTCTTTGGAATGGTATTTGCTGCTCTTGGTGTTTTAGTTACATGTATTTATCAAGTGTGGATAGGAGCCAAACAGCATGAATTGCAAGTAAACTCTATGCAGCTGCTGTATTACCAGGTAATATTTGGTCCCTGCTTATGGTGCTGTTATCTGGAGTCATGGCCTTCATGGTGAACTTATCAATTTACTGGATCATTGGAAACACTTCTGCAGTCACCTACAACATGTTTGGACACTTCAAGTTCTGCATTACCTTACATGGAGGATACATTTAATTTAAGAATCCACTGTCAATTAATCAGGGTCTTGGCATTTTATGTACATTATTTGGCATTCTGGCCTATACCACTTGAAACTCAGTGAGCAGGAAGGAAGGAAGAGCAAACTCATTCAACGCCCTTGAGGTTTGGTGGAGAAAAAAAGTTTGCCCCAAGAAGATGATACATGTTAAGTGTCAGTTACTTTCAAAACAAGCAAAATGATAGTGCAAAATAATTGAAAGATTTACAGGAAGTAATACAAATTTTATTCATAAATATGAATTTTTAGTACTTTTTTATGTTTAGAATGGATGGTTTTAGTATTTTACTTAAAAACAACCATAATTTTCAAAATGTATATTTATAAACACTTATTCCATTTATATTTTTCTAATTTATCCATTTTTAAATTTTTATTTTATTTGTATTTAAATTTGTATTTAAATTTAATAGGTATTTTAAATTTAAATTTAAATTTAAAATACCTATTAAAAATAGGTATTTTAGATTCTCCATTATAATAACCAAGATGTCTTACAATATAGTTAACGTCTTGTTATTTTTCTCTACAAAAAAATCCTAAAAAACAACAATTAGTGTATTTTGAACAGTGAATCAAAATACATACAATTCTAATTGGGCATCAACCTGGGGTAAAAATCATGTTAATGATTTGACATTTAGTCTTTTTTTTTTTTTTTGTAGCAATGAAAAGCCTTCTTGAATAAATTCACAGGAGGGCCTGAGAGCAGAATAGGAAAGAGAGGGCCCAAAGAGAGAGAGGAAGAGAGCTCACTGCTGCCTGGTGGACTCTTATAAGTTGCTTAGAAATTCCACCCCATTTTATGTATAATAATTTTGGACTTTGCTCCAGTTGGTGCGACTCTGCAGGACTGCATCATGTGGGAAAGCTAAAGCTGCGGTGTAATAGGCTGGAAGTCTCAGACCACAGCCGAGCAGGGCAATCCTATACCTCCTTTTGGGAAGGCTTCTCTTTCTTTTTTCTGCCCTGGTTTTTTTCCCTGTCTACACAACATTCCCCCCTCAAGAGCTAGAGGCCCTGAAGTCATTTAGGAGACATGGGGGAAAGCCTGTTTTCTGTTATTTCTTGAGCTGGATAGGGATGTAGACTCTCAGGGCATCCTGCCCTTGCTGCCAGGGCAGGTGATGTTGGGACAGATAGATATGGAGAGGCTCAGCACAGGATGGCAGGGCCTGATGATCCAGAGGATGCTGCGCGCCAGTTCTGTTCCCGCTCTTTGCTTTCCCAGGATAAATGGCTCCGCAGTCCAAGAAGCCCCCCCCCCCCTCTCCGTTGAAGCTGGGTGTTGTCCTCAGTCAGCTGCAGCCTTGCTGGAGTGGTGCCGGCCGGCAGAGCAGTGCTTCGCCCAGGCAGCGGTACTTGGCGGTGGCAGACCAGAGGCAAGCGGCCAGGAGAGGTGCCACGGGGGCCTGGGACCCGGGACTCGGGACTTAGTAGCCTTTTGTAAACCTAAATAAATCTCTGAAATCAAAATGACTCATGCTTTTTTTCAAAGATGATATGAAGTATATAGGATGGTGTGGCTATACCAAGTGAAACACATGGAAATCAAAGTTCTACAATCATTGACAAGAAATTTGTGTTCCAGTACTACAGACATGTAGCCTTTCAGTGTTCAGAGGGCTCTGGGGACTCTTCTACTTGCTAGTGGAGGGTTTTCCAGTGTGAGAGTTACTGAGTTACTGTAATTCCTTGTGTGTGTGTGTGTGTGTGTGTGTGTGTGTGTGTGTGGTACTGGTGATGGAACCCAGGGGCACTCTACCTCCAAGCTGCACCTCTGGCCCTATTTTTAATTTTTTTTTATTTTGAAACAGGGTCTCACTGAGATGCAAAGGACCTCACTAAGTAGCTGAGGCTGTCCATGAAACAGGGTCCTCCCATCTCAGCCTCTCGAATGCTGGGATTACAGGCATGTGCCACCACACCCAGTAATTATTATTTAAATAATTCCTTATTTAAATGGTTCAAAGAAAAGACTCTAGGGCTGAGGGCATATCACAGTGGTAGAGCACTTGCTTAGCATGCAGCAGACACTGGGTTCTATCCCCAGTACCAAAAATGAACTGCCATAGATGGAACTGAACAGGTTCTTGGTAATTGTTTTTCTAGCCTCCTTAAGCATTCCCTATTTTGATTTACTAATCGCCCACTCTCCACATATGAAGCAGCCATGGAGCTTTGGGGGGCACTGAAGGCTTGGGATGAGTTATGTCCTGCCTTTCTAAGGTGACCAGGTATATTTGATGCAGCAAGTAAGAACAGGTGCTATCCAAATACTAGGCAGAAACTTAATGAGGAAATACTTGAAAAAGAAGTAGAAAAATAGTTACTATTAAGTTTGATGGGTTTTTAAAGGAATTTTTTTTGTGGTACTAGGAATTTAACCCAGGGAGATTGTACCTCTGAGCTATAACCCCATCCCTATTTTTTAGTCTTTTATTTTTTAATTAATTAATTTTATTTATTTATTTATTTATTTATTTATTTATTTATTTTTATTTTTTGTGGCACCAGGAATGGAACCCAGGGGCTTTCTAACTCTGGGCTACACTCCCAGACATATTTTATTTGGGAACAGGGTATCACTGAGTTGCTGGGAGCCTCACTATGTAGTGGAGGCTGGCTTCGAACCTGTGCAATCCTCCTGTCTCAGCCTCCCAAGTGCTGGGATTACAAGTGTGCACCACCACGCCCTGCTTTAGTCTCTTAATTTTTGAAACAGGGTCTAACTGAGTTGTAGAGGGCCTCACTAAGTAGCTGAGGCTGTCCGTGAACCACAAACCACAATCCTCTGGTCTCAGCCTCCCGAATGCTGGGATTACAAACATGTGCTACCATGCCCAGCAAGGAATATTTTAAAATTAAGATATAGAGGACTATTTAGGAGGCTGAGACAGGAGAATCTCAGGTTCAAAACCAGCCTCAGCAACTTAGACTTTAGACTTTCAGTAACCTAGTGAGATCCTGTTAGAAAAAAAAAAAAAAATAGACAGAGATGGAGATGTACCTGGGAGATAGAATGTCTCTGGGTTCAATCCTCACAAGAAAAAAAAAAAAAAGGTTTAAAGAAAATACATAATTTCCACTTAAGCGCAGATATAGTGCCATGTAATTACAAAATGTGTTACTGCCTCTCAACATCTTATATTTGAACATTAAAAGCATTGATGGATAATCTCACAATGAATTGAGATAAATCATTTCCTCTTGTAATAAATAGTTCTGTTTTAAACATTATTTGTATTATTATTATTTTTTTTTTTTTGGTGGTACTGGGGATGGAACCCTTCTACCTCCGGGGTACACTCCCAGACCCATTTTTATATTTTTATTTGAAACAGGGTCTCTTAAGCCAGCGTGTCTGGCTTCTAACCTGAGCGATCCTCCTGTCTCTGCCTCCCAAGCACAGGGATTACAAGCGTGCACCACCACGCCTGGCTATTTGTAATATTTATGAGAAAGCAACTTCAGACAGAGAGCCACATATACAAAATATACCTTTAGTATGATAATAATGTATATTAATGTGTAAGTTACAATAAAAAATACACATACCTTTTAAAATTTTAGGATGTTTTCCTGGCCCGTTTAAAATAAAAAGCCTCACTGACTGTATATTGTGAATTTCAGTTTTAGTCAATCTGTTTTAGGATTAGTATATGTGGTTTTCTATTTTTGTTTTTATTCTGTTTTTTTCTCAGCTTACAAAGATATATTTTATTCTGTTAAGAAGTACAAAATACTTTGTTACCACATTAAACTGGAGTACTTTGTTTAAAAAATAAATAAATTATTGTAATATATTGAACATTTTTCTTTTTAATGTATTTATAAAAGTAATTGGCTCCTAAACAAACTGCTCAAATGTTTTCTGATCTGTTATAACTTTCAGGAATTAAAAGCTATGAGAAGAAAAGAAATTTCAGCCATTATCAACCAATGGATTACTTTTTTAAAAAAGTTAAAATAAAAGACATGCATTTAAATTTAACCATTATTTTAAGTGCTTTAAAGTTACAATAGTCCATAGCTTTTTTATAAAATTAAATTTTCTAATGAGAGGTAAACAAGTATATAATAACCCAATTATATGATGCTTACAAATTTTGTAAGCAATTAAAATTAAAACAGAATAATTTAAATATATCAAAAATTATTTAATTTATACTATAAATGAGAATATAACAATCTAAGTGTATAAGCCTAAGAAAATAAAGATTTTAGACTCTGATAACATTCTGAATGCTGACTACTTTCTTCTTTTTTCTTGAGAATATTCAAGACTAATAAATAGAAATCTTGTCATTATTTCTCATGAGCCATAATAGTTCTTTAACACAAAATTTTTCTGGGTGGGGGGAACTGGGTACTGGGGATTGAACCCCAGGAATGTTTTACCTCTGAATTACATTGCCAGCAATATTTTACTTTTTATTTTTATTTTAAGAAAGGATCTTACTAAGTTGCAGAGGACCTCACTAAGTTGCTGAGGCTGGCTGTGAACATGTGACAGACTCCCAAGTACTGGGATTACAAGAGTACAACACTAAGCCTGGCTGATAGGTATTTATTTTCAGTACTTGAGATAAAATCCAGGGGCATTCTACCTCTTAAATACACCCCCAGCCCTACTTTTTATTCTTTTATTTTGAAACAGGGTATCACTGAGTTGCAAAAAGCCTTACTAAGTAGCCGAGGCTGTCCACAAACTGCAACCCTTCTGTGTCAGCCTCCCAAACGCTGGAGTTATGAGTGTGCCACAACAGCCAGCTTGATAGGTATTTTTTGAGATAGTTTTTAGTAATTTAATATATAATTTTCCAGTGTTGTCATTGTCCAATTCATAATCTGATTTTTAATGTTACACCTGTTATGTAGAATACTGCCGGACGTGCTGGCCCATGCTTGTAATCCCCACGCTTGGAAGGCTGAGACAGGAGGACTGAAGGTTTTAAGATAGCCTCACTGGCTTAAGAGACCCTATTTCCAAATAAAATATAAAAATAGGTCTGGGAGTGTAGCTCAGAGGTAGAAGGGTTCCATCCCCAGTATCACCAAAAATAAATAAATAAATAAATAAATAAATAAATATATTTATTGTGAACTCAAATTCTGTTTAAGTACAAAAATTACTGAAAACATTAGATTTCTTTATTATTTGTTTTGAATCCTGGTGAGTCACATACAGACTGTGTAGTGTTGAGTTTGTTGATGAGTTTATAGCTGAACTTCAGTTATTTTCATACAGAATTTGGAAAGAAAAGAAAATTTTTCCAGTTAGTAGAAATGAGGACATGATCCATAAGTGTTTATTTCACAGTTTATCTTTATCTTTTATATTTTATAATAGTTCTAGAGCTAACATAAAGTTAAGTTTCCATATATTCAAATATAGATACTGCTATTATTAACATCTGCATTAGTGTGGTACATTTAATAATATTAATGAATTGATATCAATATATTATTATCTGAATTCTATACCTTAGTTAGATTTTCTTGTTTGTTACCCAACATTTGTTTTCTGTTCCAGTATACCATCTAGAACATCATGTTACATCTAGTTGCTGTGTCTTCAAAATCTTCTCTAGATTGTGAGCATTTCTTCAGCCTTCCTTATTTTCTTTAACATTGACAATTTGGAAGGATATTATTCAGGACTTTTATGGAATGAATTTCACTACATAACAGTTTCCTCATAAATAGATGAAATAAAGGGTTTTTATGAAGAAAGTCATGGACATAGTGTAAAAATATTATAACGTGATATAAACACTGATTTGTCACTGTTGGTGCTGATTCACATGACTGAGGTTTGTAAGTTTCTTCATCATAAATTTACTCTTCTTCCCTTCACTCTTCCCACACTGTCCTCATTTTGCATTTGTGCAGTTACATATTACTTTTATGGTAGGGCCATATTTATCTGAGGTTCTTCTGCACTGATTAAGTAGTACTGGATAACAGTTGAAGACAGGATAGACATATATAACATGAGTTTTGAACTATTTCATTCATTTTGTTGTTTGAAAATTTATATGTATCAGTATTATTTTATAATTTTGATTATAATTTAATATTACAGTACTTATTTTCTTGCTCAGATTGTTCCTCATAACTATTAGAAATTTTTTTCTATTGACACTTTATCTTATGGGCATGCTACTCTATTTTATTTATAGGTATACTTTTTGTTTTGCTTTTAGCACTTTCTTATTTTTGGCACCATACTAGTGACTCATCTTGTGTATTCTTTTGCCCCATCTCTAGCATCAGCCATTCCCATTTTCTCCACCAAGCCATGGGTTCTTCAAATGGAAAATAACACTAGAGGTCCAGTTGTTTTTTTTTTTGTTTTTTTTTTTTTTGGTGGTGTTACTGAGGTTCCTGGAAGCCCTTCTACCTCCGGGCTACACTCCCAGACCTATTTTTACATTTTTTTTATTTGGAAACAGGGTCTCCTAAGCCAGCAGGTGCGGCTGGCTTTGAACCTGCGCAATCCTCCTGTCTGCCTCCCAAGCGCGGGGATTACAAGTGTGCGCCACCACGCCCGGCAAGATCCAGGTTATAAATGAGCTCATTGTTTCTGCAGGCTCCTTGAATCTACAACCCCTCAACACAGAGAGGTAACTATGCATATAATATCTTGTGTGAACACACGTATCTACGTATATTCATGTTTGTAGCCACCTTAAATATATGACTCTAAGCATGACTTAACATTTGTGTCTCCAACTCTAATCTAGTACAATATTAAGGGTCCTAGAATGCCCCTTTGCTTCTCAGAAACAACTTATTCTGTAATCAAACATGGACTGAGAAATCTGTCTCCCAGTATCAGCCATCCAGGTATATAGTTGTTTAATACCATTACATAGAAACATTTTGTTCAAATTTTTTTAAATAAATTTTTTATTGAACATAAATGGTATACATTTAAACTATATTTGGTGCCCTCTCCCCCCAACCCCCATTTTCCCTTCCCCCCTCCCACCAATGGTTGTCCAGGTTAACCATGTCATATTCATAATTTTACACATATTCAGATGTAGACCCTCATTAATCAAGATCAGCCTTCCTCCTCTCCTATCTTTCCATTCAAACTTTGCTGATATTTCCCCTCCATTATCTGGAGTCCCACTGGTATCCTTTGCGTTTCCTAGTTTGGGCATATTAGAGGAAACATATGTACCTTCTCCTTCTGTGCTTGGCTGATCTCACTTAACATAATGTTCTCCAGGGCTTTCCATGTTCAAATTTTTTAACCCATATGCTATAGTTGAAAATTCTACCAACTATAATATAATACTGTTGTACAATTTCCTATCCTATTAGTCTGACTGTCTCTACCAACTTCTAAAGTTACTTAGGTCAGCAGACTTTCCCTTAACTACACCCACTGAGGTTATTACATTTGTAATATAATTAGATTATTTTGTCATAGTCTACTTTCCATTCTTGTGTATCTTGACATCTTAAATGATTTTTAAAATTTACATGCATTATGGTTCACTCTTCATACTGTAAAGTTATATGAGTTTTGACAAATGGAATATTATGTATCTACAATTATAGTATCATATGGAATAATTCAACCTTCTTAAAAATTCTTAGTTTCTTTATCTATTTAACTTTCCTCTTGCCCCAAAATGTGCAACCAGTGATCTGATTACCATTCATATAATTTTTCTTTTTCCAAAATATAATATAAATGGAATCATACAATATGTAGCCTTTTCAGACTAGCTTCTTTTACTTAGCAATTTATAGTCTTAATTTATATATTTATAGCTTGGCTTGAGCCTAAATGATGAAAAATTCTGTTTAGTTTGACATTTAATATTTCACTCTTAACTTTTAATTCTATAATTAATATTAATTCTATAATTAATTATTTTAGGCCTATGTTGAAAATAAACTGCATTAAATAAAATATTTTTGTAAATGTTTAAACAATATAGGCTTTATTTCAGAGTTAAAATTAGTGTTTATCTTCCATCATTACTTTTGTTTGTTAAATAAAAAATGTAAGATTATGAGCTTTGTCCATCTACCCTTCTCTCCTTTGACCAAATCTTTAAGCCTAATATTGTCTATCAACACAATATTTTTTTCTTTCAAAATGTGCTTGTTACTTTAAATGTCTTTAAGGTCAATATATATATATATATATATATATTTCTTTTAAAGTTATTACTAATGAATAAATAATAAATATACCACATCTATAAAAAACCAGACTTTATTCACTTCCAAAATGAAAGAAAAAAAGTAAGAAAGAAAGAAAGAAAGAAAGAAAGAAAGAAAGAAAGAAAGAAAGAAAGAAAGAAAGGAAGAAAGGAAGAAACTGAGATCTGGGTTAGTATTAGGTATGATTTTGCTCCAGAGGTATTGCTAGAAATTTTGAGGTTAAAATTAAAATTAAAAGCTCTGATATATATTTACTCTATTGCAGTGCAAAGCATGAAAATAGAAAAGAAATGAAACAAAAATTTAAAAACGAAATACATATTTAAATACTTTATAAAGAAAGAACATACTTTCAAAGATATGTGCATGTATTTTTCTGCCAATCTATACCCTAATATAATGTATAATTACAATCCACCAAATTTAAAAATTTATATAAAATACTTAATCAATGATATATTTAACAAAGGGAGTCTTAGTAAACATCATTGCATATATTTTTAAATTTTCTTTCTTTTGAGATCCACTATGTTCCATATACTGTACTAACTACTTTATATGTATAAAATCAATCCTCAGAGTAGCATTCTATGGAGTCCACAGTAAATTTGCTAAAATTCACACAGCAAGAATATATTGAAAATTGAATTTGAAGCCAAGAACTTGGCTTCATGGTTTAGTTTTTGATCTAATTAACCAGATATTGGTTCATGGCAACTTTATTTACTAAACTAAAAGTAACAAAACAAAACTAAATCATACCATTTATCCCAAGTTATTAAATTACTGACCACATGTGACTTCTTGAAGTTGTTTGCTTGTTTTACAACATCATACAACAGTTTTAAGAGGAAGTATAATTAGACATGGTCATTTAATATATTAAAACTTTATCATAAATCTTTTGTTTTACTGAAGACTGCTTCATTCATTTATGTAAATACCTTCGCCTGCAAGAAATTGAAATCTTTATAAAATAAAATTAGATATAAGCCTGTCTAATGACTCTCATGCAAAGTACTCATAAAAGATTTCTTAGGTTTTAGTTCATATCATTCTTTGCTCATATTTTGCTCCTAATTCTGACAACTATGCAGAAAGTCACATATATGTTAGTGTGTATATGTACAGCTGACATGGAAGTATTTTATTTATTTTTTATTTTATTTATAAAATATAGTATTTTATTTATTTTTTATTTTTTATTTTTATTATTTTTTTGGTGGTACTGGGGTTCCTGGAAGCCCTTCTACCTCTGGGCTACACTCCCAGACCTATTTTATATTTTTGAAACAGGGTCTCTTACACCAGCGCGGCTGGCTTTGAACCTGCATGATCCTCCTGTCTCCGCCTCCCAAGCGCGGGGATTACAAGCGTGCATCACCATGCCCGGCTACATGGAAGTATTTTAATTAAACTTATTTTTTTAAATGTTTATCTGATGTAATATCAGTACTTGGGAGGGTTAAACAAGAGCATCACAGGTTTGAGGCTCACATCAGCAACTTAGTTAAGTACTCAACACCTTAATAAAACCCAATTTCAAAATAAAAAATAAAATAGGACTGGGAGATTAACTCAATGATAGAATACCCCTGGGTTCAAAAAATTTCAAGATTGTTTATTTAGTAGGTATCACTTATATTCTATGTTGCCCATTGCCTCATCTATCTTTAGGAAATGAATGTAGTATCTACATTAGAGAATTACTGTGAAATGAATTAAGCCAAATTTTGTAATACAGTCCTTGGACTTGACTATTCATGCATTCCTCATCTTAGAAAAACGAAGCAAGTTCATAATGAGATATGTAGGTAAAAATATAATTTGCCACAGAATATCTAAAAATAAGCATAATTAGTGAATAATAAAGCTCAAATAATCTTTTGATTTATTGCATTCATTTTCAAATAATTCATGAAGTAATTAAGTAGTAATCAGACTGTAACTCTTTTAATTGTAATATATGAAAACCTAGACCAATACAATGTAGGTATTTTTAAGTGCAGAATAACTATGCTGAACCCAGTTCTTGTTCTTTCTGGTCACACAGAGGTATTTCATTTGCCTTTGTCATTAGCAAATAATAAAGAAATGAGTTATAGCCAATTATGTGTGGATAGAAACTGAGTGCACCATTTCCAGGCTTAAACTTGAAAAACAATCTCCCACATATTAACAATCCTTCATTCCCTTTTCTCCTGCACTGCTTTATTTTCTAAAAGTGAGATTGGGGGAAGACATATGTTGAAGATGATAGGACTTCCAGATTGTAGGGGCCTTCATCTCAGAATAATACTAGTTAGAGAGAAGAACCACCCACCAATTAAAAAAAACTGAATATATATTTTATATGAATTATAATTAAATGTCTTCTATTTCTCACTATTGATATTTTTCTTAGAGACTAGGGAATTATTTTGACTAATAAATTCAGAACCAGCTTCTCATGTAGGTGAGAGAGACCAATAAAAATATGTTATCTCTGAATAATGGTAGCATAATTTATCATAAAGTTTCAGAATATCATTATGGTCACTAGTGACAAATCAAGATTTCTGTATTTCAGTTATACAAGCTCTACTACCAAATCCATGACTTCTACAGATAGAGTATCAAAAAGTATTTGAGTCATACTTTTTTTTTAGCAATCTGGTGTGATAGATGTACTTACAATTTATTTTTTTTCTACTTTGTCTTATCTTGCTCACTGTTTTATGAGTGTCTTAAAAGGAAACAAAATACATCTCAAGGCTTCAGGCTGAATTCGGCTTTATAGTTTAAAAATTCCTGTTCATTCATATTTAAATAAAACACTAGTTTGCAATAATGATTCCATGAGTAACTTATTTTAACTAACTACTTTAGAGAAACAACTTTTACAGGATAAATTAACATCACTGAATGATTTTCTATCAAAAAGAACCAGATTATAGAGAATTGGTTTTTTTCCTATTTGAATTGCTGTTTTCTTCCTACTACTCATGATATTAACTATTTTTAAACAGTACTATATTTTAATAGTCTAATGTAAATATTTTAAGTAAAATGCTTCAGATAGTCCCTTGAAGATCATCAGGGAAGATATTAAGTTACACCCAGGCTTAACGTGATGAAATTGCAGCACTGAGATAATAGCTTTCACTTTACAAAACAGCAAGGCAGAAATTTAACTGGGCTCTGTTATCATAGACATGATAGAAGGGCTTCCTTGAAAATGTATTTAAAATAGGTTTACTTTTTTTCTGATTCTAGTTATACATTCTGCTAACAGAATGGGGAAATAAAATTGCTGTATCTTCTAGTTATCTCAGTTATTTTGTTTGACAAAACTACAAAAAGCAAAATAGAAACAAAAGTTTGAAAAAAAAACATACTTTGTCATTTCATAGATTCTTTCCTGGTATCTTCAAGTATTAAATCTTCTACAGATTTATTACAAATTGAGTAATGTTAATATCCAAGATATATACACATACCATATGTATATCTTGCAATATATATATATATATATATATATATATATATATATATATATATGTGTGTGTGTGTGTGTGTGTGTGTGTGTGTGTGTGTGTGTGTGTGTGTGTGTATGTATATATGGAAGCTATTTATTGCCCTCAGATTCCAATTTCCTTTCTTAAAATTCTTTATAGCTGTGTACTGTAACTATATCTATAATATAAGTACTGGGGAGATTGATCTAGGAGGATCCCAGGTTCATGTCCAAACTCAGCAACTTAGCAAGGCCCTCAGTAATTTAGAAAAATCTTGTTTCCAAATAATAAAAGAGTGCTAGAGGTATACCTCAAAGATAGAATGACCCTGAATTCAATCCTCAGTACTGCAAAAAGAAAAAAAATCCGCTTTTTGAAAATTAGCATAATTTTATTCCCTTAAACTTGAATTCAAGTATATGTGATAATAGATGTTTCATAAAAAAGAACTCTTAATATATGTTAATTTTAATGATATTGAAGATTATCTTTGTTCTAGAATACAATGTCAGCAATAAAATTGTTAAAAATAATGAGTAAAATAGGTAAATTTTATGCATATTTATAAAAATAAAAATTTTACTTATATTTCTATTCAACTCTCTTTCTATCTCTACCTATTCTTCTATAATTTTATATTTCATAGTGATAGAGCACAACAAATGCAGCTTAACTTGATGTTATCTCAAATTTACTTAAGAATATTTTCCTTTCTAATAATCATGAAAACAGTAATGATACCAATAATGGTTTGTATTACATTCAAATTATATAATGTTTATCTATGTCAATCAATAGCAATTCACAAAATCCTACATTAATTATGATCTAATTGTAAATCTTTGTAGCAGGCAGACTAGGAAGAATACTAGTAAATAAAACAGAAGTTATTGATGCTATATCTTAAAAAACAGAATAATATTTTACAGTGTTTGGTAAACATTTTGTCATAATTTTGAATAATATAGGCTATGTTTTATTATTTTTAAATTAGAGTCTAAAGATATACAGTACACTGGAAAATTAATTTTTAATCTTTTGGTAATACACTGATACCTCTGTCATATAGTCAACACTGCGCATTGTTAGTGATTTAAACAAAGATGCTTATGTACATGCAGTAAGCTTTCTCTACTATATGGATAGTGCCAGTAGAGACATCTATGACAGATAATTTTAAAAATTTCATAATTTTCTGACATTCTTTTTTTTGACTTTCCACGTTTGGCTTAAAAATATAAACACATCTCATACCACTTCTGAAACTATGTAGTAAGCAAGATATATTTTTCATCTGTCACCATATCACTTATATATTTTTATCAGTGTTTTTATTCTAATGGTGCCATTTTTCCAGAGTTTCTAAAGAATTGTTAACTTATCCAAACAATGTTATTTACATCTAGGCCTTTCCATCTTTGAAAATTTGCACATAAATGTTAACATTTCTACAGAAAAAAACTATTTCATGAACGTTTTCTGTTAAAAAAGAAAAATATTCATGATGAAGAACAGTGATTGTTAATTGCAAGAAAGTAGTCTCTTGCCAGGCTTGCTGGTACACACCTGTAATTTTAGTACTTGTAAGGCTGAAACAGGAAGATCACACATTGGATGACAGCCAAAATAGGAAATTAAAGAGCTGGGGTTGCAGCTAGGAGGTAGAATACCCCTGCATTCAAGCTTCAGTACCAAACCAAACCAAACAAAACAAAACACAAAAACAAAAATGAGAACAAAACAAATAAAAAGGACTCATTTACATAGGTGGTCCTATAAAATTATTGCATGCTATGATGCCATATTAACTCCTTATTGGAATTTTTCTCAAAGTTAATAGTTATGTATTGAAAATCCTCCCTTCCATATTACATAAAATTTATACTCAGGAGTTTGTCTATTCAAATTAAATTCTCTAATATAAGTTATAGTACACAGCTATGTTCCATGGAACATCATTTTAGTTTAGTGTATAGAAGACATTACATTTACCAATTTCTACAAATCATTAACTATATTTATAAAGTAAATATAAAGTAACATTGCATATTTAATTCATATAGTTTTTAAATAAGCCCACCATTTTCAGAGTACTTTTAGGCATAAATAGATAGAATAAAATCTTATTCATTTCTTCATGTATATAAATTAAAAAATTTAGAAATACTTATTCTGCTTTGTCAAATATTTTCACAAATATTTTTTGTAGGAATAGAGATTTTCAGGAACACTTAAATGTAAGTGGCAAGACTTTTCCTCAGATAATGAAAAGAAAACAAATCTTGCTTTTTTCTCAGAAAACAGTGTGCTATTTCTGATGCTGAACTTGGCCCAAGAATTAAAAAAAATAAGTCTAATGTTAAACTTTTCATTATATTGATATTTGTCAGTGCATGCTTTTTCTTGAGTGAATATGTTTGCAAATTAAAGGCAATATTATAAGAATATTTTTGTTTATCAACTTACCAAGACCTTACTTGTAGACAGCTTCTTCAACAAATTCATAGAAGATTCAGAAGCCAGTAAAAATTCTACAAAATAATAGATCTATTTTTAACTATTGGGTTTGCTATTTGAGGCCTCCATTTATTTATTTGTTTGGTTTTTTGTTTGTTTGTTTGTTTGTTTGTTTATTGGTGGTACTGAGGTTTCTGGAAACCCTTTTACCTCCAGGCTACACTCCCAGACACCTATTTTTTATATTATTTTTATTTGGAAACAGGGTCTCTTAAGCCAGGAAAGATAGGTTCGAACCTGTGCGGTCCTTCTGTCTCCGCCTCCCAAGCGCAGAGATTGATTATAAGTGTGCGTCACCATGCCTGGCAGAGGCCTCCATTTATGATCTATTTTTCTATATTTATTAAACAAACCAGTGACTCATAGTAGGATGTGTGTTTTCTCTTTCCACAACTCAAGAGTCAGGTTAAACACATAAATGATAAATAGGTAAAAACAGGCAAATAACACAAAATATTGTATATCATACTCATCAATGGGCTATTCTAAAATATAAAGAATATAAAATTGTCCTTAGAAAATTATATTCACCTTTCTTTTATGACAATGAACTCTAAAATTTTTGAGGCTTTCAAAAACAGACATTTCCTTGCATAGATTGTATATAGATACCCGTGGTTCAGCTACTAATTCTTTGTTCCATGAATTTTCTCATTAGGACCCATATTAAAGTAACAAATAACAAATACTTTTAAGAAATTATTTTTACTAAATTGAAGGAAAGAGAACAAAAGCAAGCCATGTAGTAGTTTTTAAAATATCTGCTACTGGCTATGCAAAGTAATGTATGCCTATAATTCCAGTTCTTTGGAGACTGAGAAGGGAGGATCATGATTTTAAGCACAGCTTGGGCAACAAAGAAAGAAAAATAAACTAATTAAAGAAAATGAAAAAAGAAGAAAGAAGAAAAATAAAGGAAAGAAAGAAAGAAAGAAAGAAAGAAAGGAAGAAAGAAAGAAAGAAAGAAAGAAAGAAAGAAAGAAAGAAAGGAAGAAAGGAAGGAAGACCAAGAAGAGAAAACTAAGACACAGCTTACATCAATCTCCTTAGGTAAGAAGAATAACAAGTGTAAATACGCTTCCATAAAAACATCGCTGAAAGTCTCAGGGTCATGGGTTTAAATGCAATCCTCTTTCATAAGGAAATAACCAAGGCCAATACCACAATCTAACACAGGTAGAGAGTTTGAATAAAGAGAATTATTTTTGAGTTCGGTTTTGATTTGACCAAGGAAGGTGAGTAAGGTTATTAAGTAAGGAATTAAATATCAGGTATGTTGTTCTGGAATAAAGAAGAATTCGAAGCAACAAGAGAGGTGATGAGAACACTAGAGGTGATGGTAAAAGAGAGTACAAACCCTAATAATTATTGACATTGCTCAATTTATTCAAGCTTACAGCACAGTAGTTATGATTAGTACACCAAAGCTTCAATACAGCTTTCCATTGTCCAATTTGCAGTGAAGTCTTAGCCATTCTACAATCTTGCTTAATTAAAACACTCATTATTTTGTTTAAATCAAAATATACTTTAATTAAATCAATTTTAATTGACAGTAAAATATTAAATATATAGCTTTGTCAAAATCAGGATGCAGATTATTGAAAGTGGCAGGAGGCAGGGTGTTCATCTCTATAATCTTGAGTTTCCAGATACACTACATGAGTAGTATGTTCCTTTCTTATTTATCTTTCTACTTTATTTTTGCACTGCATGGAGACTAATGCATCTGATTGATTTTGTAGAAAACAAACAAACAAACAAAAAAATGAAAAGTCCAGGTCCTTCTGGCCTCACTTTTTTTTTTTTTTTTTTTTTTTTGGTGGTACTGGGGTTCCTGGAAGCCCTTCTTCCTCCGGGCTACACTCCCAGACCTATTTTATATTTTTGAAACAGGGTCTCTTACGCCAGCACCGCTGGCTTCGAACCTGCGCGATCCTCCTGTCTCCGCTTCCCAAGCGCGGGGATTACAAGCGTGCGCGACCACGCCCGGCTGGCCTCACTTTTAATTTTTAGTTTATCTTGCTGGTAGACAAGCTTCATTCTAGAGTACTCTCTGTCATATTAAAACTCTTTCTCTGAGGGAATTTTCTGTTTGTCTAATAGTACAGTTGATCAGACTGTCTAAATCAGAAAATGTTACCAAACCCTGTGACTGCAAATCAGTGTCCTCCAATCAGCTAATCATGACTAACGGTGATGATTTTCTCTTTAGCTGTCTTTCATTTCTATAAACAATATATGCCATCCAGATTACCATTCTAAGAACAATAGGGACCCTCAGCTGCAGAGATGTGCGTTTGTATTCTTGTTATTAGTCAATAGAATTTCGAGTATGTTTTTGATTTAGGAGTTTGAAATGAAATAATGAGGAAGATTAGAAAAATCACTTATCTTAGTTATTTCTTCAATGAAAGAAAATTTTAAAAAGCAAATTAAGAGGTAAATAAGATTATTTGAATTGATAATAATTACTATGGAAAATATAAACTAAATATGAGAGAGGCATAGATAGAAGTTCTTTTAAAAATAATTTTCAGAGTTGGGCGTGGTGGCACATGCTTGTAATCCCAGTACATGGAGGCTGAGACAGGAGGATCTGGACAGCCTCAGCTACTTAGTGAAGGCCTTATGCAACTTAGTGAGACCCTGTGTCAAAAATAAAGAATAAAATTTGGGCTGGGTTTGTAGAGAGAGAGGAGGAGGAAGTAAGATGTGAGAGAGAGAGAGAGAGAGAGAGAGAGAGAGAGAGAGAGAGAGAGAGAGAGAGAGAGATAGATGTTCAGGATATATATTCCTGAGTAGTTTTGCATTTAGAACTGAGTTGCCTCTGGAGCAGAATAGAAGACTGAGGGAAGATATTTTAGATTTCTATTGAAATTGCACAGAAACCTGAGGTGCATAGCATGCTCAAAAGCATTCCTATCATCAAGTTCATTTTTAATTGGTTGGAAGCACTGGGCTTCATTAATTTCTGATTTTGAGATTCCAGTATGACAATCTAGGTCTAATACACCAGACAGGTACCCAAGTTTAGGCTATCTAATAATTCTTTTCATGGGTAGAAATCTAAGTGAACAAAACTCTGAATAGAAAATATCTGAAACAATGAATAAGTGCTCTTTTAAATAAAATAGTTTTTTTTTTTAATAAGTACAGTTACTGACTAGGCCATGATTTTTTTCATCTTAAGAAGATTGGGCTAGAGGTCTAGAAAAATATCTGATGTTATACCCATATATTTGTACATATATGTTTTCTTTTTTATTAATATGTTTATACATTTGTCTAATCATACAATATTACACCTTTTCCCTCCCTCATATTTCTGGTGAAATAAAATAAAGTGAAGTGATAAGTGCAAAGATGTAAGAGTTACAAATTTGCACACAAGATGTAATTTGGTTACTGTCTGAACCTGAGTAAAGCTATAAAGCCATATGTAGTATGTGTCTCTAGTTAATCAAATACAATTGTAATACTTAAATAAGATAAGAGATATAAATTACTTGCCATAGCACAAATTGTGTGGAAAGCAATCAATAAATGATATTGTACTGGCACAGATGCAAGCAGGAAAAAAATTCCAAGACAAAAAGTAGAGAAACAGACATTTTATTTAGAAAAGTAAAAAATACATATTCAAGGGAAAATTTAGGTCATCTCTACAGCTAGAGAAATTTGGCTCCCTTTAGATCTATTGATCCTCTTTTATAGGAAATTTTGTAAATAATGAACCAGTAATTGGTGGATACTGATTCCTTAGATTGTGAAGCAGAGAAGGTGGTTATGGCAATATGATTCATCTCAGAATCTTGAGGCTGACTTTTTCTTTTATCATGGAGTTGCCACGCTGCCGGGTCTGAAAGTGACTGGCTCACAATGCTGCCCAAGTGATGCCTCAATGATGGCACATGTTTGAAAGTTGCCTGGCCTGACTGATAGGAAGATGATCGTGGAATTCTTAGACTGAAAGATACAATCCCTCTTTTCATTCCTGTTTCTCTCGTGTTTATGTAATTTCATCCATCTTACCTCATTTTCCCTCCCCTTGATATGTGACAAACAGTTCCTATTTTTCCACACCTAGGCAAGATACTACAAAGGCTATGATTATTTGTATACTTACATATGATTTGCTAAAATATATAATATTCAAGGTACAGAGTATATTGATAGCAATTGAAGTTTTTTGTTTATATGCCTAAAGTATATCAAAAAGCTAACAGCCAAATGATTGATACCAACAACCAAATAGGGAAATAGTCTTCATCTATTTTTTAGCCCTGAGCCATTTTTCCGACATGGAGGACAGCAAGTGAGGAGAGAATATTTTACCCATGGAGATGGACTCTGAAATAACACTGCAAAACTATGTAAAAACATTATTCACTGCTTCCTCAAATTGACTGTAGCAATATTCTAGGATAAATGCATAGAGAGGAAAAGAAGATGTTTAGATTTTTTTAGAACCTTTGGATACTGAGTCAGAGAAAAGAAAGGTACCAGAAATCCCTACACAGAGAATAAGGAAGATCACTCTAAATTTATTTCTTGTTCAAAGCTTTCCACTGATAATATAGTGAATACAAGGATGAGCTTATAGTAATTTTTCTGATCCTAAATGCAAAATTAGGATAGATAGAGAATCTCATGTTGTTCTATGGAGTACAGGTAAAAAGCTACTTCGATAGGACGATCAAATGCAAGCTTCTGAGAATACCAACATTCTCTTCTTTCATTCTTTATGATCCAAGTTAAATCAGAAGTACGACTGCATACTGGCTGCAATTATAGTGATAACAGATAATTTAAAAGAGCAATGGTCTTCATCATAGTCTGTTTAGTTCAGCAGTATGATCTCAAAATCTACATGGATAATGCAGAATGACAGTTGATTCCTGAAAATGCATCTGTGTGATAACTTCTATCATAGTGGCTATACTTATGCAATATCTACTGGAATAGACTGTCACAGCCTCTGGGATGTGTTATCTGACTATAGATATTACGAACATATTTTGTCAGTCCTCATAACTAAAGATAAACTAAAGATAAATTAAAATAGTCTATCTATTTTAATTTATCTTTAGTTATCTTTAACTAAAATAGTTTGCATTCACCTGGGAAGGAGAGCAGTTCATATGCACTAGCTTACTCCAGGGCTATGTTAATTCTGCACTCTATTACAATGTAGTCTAAAGGGACCTTGATTGACTTGACATTCTGCAAACATTTGCAAACTTCACACTGATTCCCTGTATTGATGACACTGTGCTTATCTAAAGTGTTGTGCACCCAACACTTTTGGATGCCCTTGGAAAAGGAAATGAATTGCAAAATCTGGGAGATAAAGCTGAGAAAGAGTCAAGGGTTTGGAAATTAATAATTTTTTAAAAAATTAATTGATTTATGTTATTTTGGAACGCCTTTGCTGAGAAAGACAAGGGCAGAGTAATTCACAGAATTTTTGCATTGGATAGTACCAAATACCACACTTTGTAATAGAATATATATCCTTCTTAAAAATAACATTTTAAAAATATTTATTTCAGCCAGGTGTGGTGGTGCATGCTTGTAATCTCAGCATTTGGGAGGCCTAGACAGGAAGATCAAGATTCTAGGTCAGCCTTAGCTACTTAGTGAGGCCCTTTGCAACTCAATGAGACTTTGTTTCAAGTTAAAGAATAAAATAATAGGTCTGGGGGTGTATCTCGGAGGTAGAATGCCCCTGGTTTCCATCCCCAGTACTGAAAACAACAACAAAACATTTAATTCATGCCCTAAGAGACTTGCACTTTTCAGTGGTAGCCATAAAAGAGAGGGCTATGTAGCAGTTGAGGAGTCTTCCATAAGCATTATTTTTCCACTCAAGACAGCCAGATCCTAAATATGTATGTATGTATGTATCTGTGTGTGTTCATATGTGTATGTTGTTTAGTAAGTAGATGACATGATTTTTGAGCATCATACAACTATTAGAAAAGTTTGTCCTGGCAAAAAACTTTGTCCAAATATGATAGCAATGGGCTCTCTCGTGAACATATAGTAAAAAAAAAAAAATTAAAAAAAAAAATAACCATCATGAACTAATTATCAGCCAGATCCAGAGTTCACGAGGAAAAACTCATCAGATAATATAAATTCAGGGCTAGGCCTGATCATATACGAAGGACATAAGTAAATTATACAAACAGCTATTTCTCCTACTGTTTCTAATGAACTGATAACTTTTACTAACTTTAAATCTATGAATTCATAGGAAAATTTTCTAAGGCATGGTGATAGAAGAAGAAAAAATCAGACCAGGTTTATGGAGGATTTAGCTCTAATGCGTCGAGTTGACAGTATAGTCACACTCTAGTCACACTCAAGAGTAGCCAGAACTAGGAATGGTAAATATGCAGAGATTTGAGGAGTAGACATAGGTATTTCCTCAGTCTGGAGGGAATTGTGGTCTGAAAATAGTTTTACACTTGGGGACTGACTAATGGTTTGGGTGTCTCTAAAGAACTGAAGAAAATACGATTACATAAATGGAAAGAGGGAAAAAACCTGTATTTATTTCTTATCATTGCTGTGTTAAATTACAACAATTTAGTTAGTTGTTTAAAAAGGCAAAAATGTGTGACTTTACACATTTGTGAGGTCAGAAGTTTAAAACAAGGCTCACTTGTCTGGAATCTAAGTGGTAGCCTTACTGGAGAATATGTGTCTTTATCTCTTCCAGGTTGTACATGTTGCCTGTTTATTTTAGCTTGTGGTCTTCTTTTATTTTCAAATTCTTCAGTGGCCACTGAAATCCCTCTCATATCACATCACTCTAATGTTCACTTCTGTCTTTCTACTCTATTAATATGAGAACCCTTGTGATGATGTTGGTCCTACCTGATATTCCACAGTGATTTCTCCATCTTAATGTCAGATGATTAACCATCTTGATTACATCTATAATCTCAATTCTCATTTCCTAAGTATACTGAAATAAAATTTCCCAGAGTTAAAACATGGACATGTTGGAAGGAGCAGTGTTCTGCCTACTCCTTATGTGGGTATTCAAATGGAAATAAGCACAAAAGTTTATTGGGACGTCATGTCAGTCTCTACCAAAGAACTCTGCTATAGGAAACAGTTCTACACAATATGTCACCAGCGTGTATACTAAGCCAGTGTTTATAGAGGCTCTATAACAAGGTTAAGCCTCATTTGCAAATTGCAATATTTTTTATCTTTTCTCTATTCCAATTATGACTTTCCTTCTTTTTCAGCATAATTTTAAAAACAGTTTACATAATTAATTATTCTGTTATTTTAATATAATATCATGATTAAAACATTTGGCTTGAAAATCAAGGGGATATTGGCTGAATACTATACTAAATAATAATTATGTGGCCTATGATAATGCATTTAAATATTCTGGTCAATTGTTATAAGTTTTAGTATCAGCTTTTGTTTTTTAATCACTGAGGACCCTCAATAAAGAATTTACCTGGAGAAACAAATTTTTTCTAGTGACTATATTTTCTTGTTTCCTACACTTTTTATATTTAATATATTTAAACATATTAGGACCATAATTATGATGTCATTGAAAGCCTTACATGATAAAATTTACATCAACAATTTTTACACTAACTATTGCTTACTGATTTTTACAGGATTTGTGGTTATTGAATTATAGGCTGTCAGGAAAAAAAGGCACTGACAGTATATAACTGCTGTATAAATAATTATAATGGCCATGGGGAAACCCATATAGTGCAGTAGGGTCATGATTACAGATGATTCAGACCAAGACTAAGGTTATTAGGACAATAATAAATAGGTCTATGTGAAAAAAAGCACAAAAAAATTGATGCAGTCTATAAAATATGACCACAGCAGAGCATTGGAAGGGTAAACTTTTAACAGTACAAATGGAATGTAACTGCAGAGACAATGTACTGCCCTCATCATTATATATTATGACATTTAACCCAGGTATGGACCTCTATTGTATTTAATGATGTAATTACAAGGTATGATACAGAGTGCTTTGAATATCAAGCATGAAACACTGTGTCACATAACTGTGTGAACAATATTTGCTAGCAAGCTTTATTGCTTGACTCTGGTCTCCAAAGGCAAATCTGCCAAACTCAATGCAGTCAAATCAAGTATTAGTTTGGAAGGGGAGCCAAACCCCAACACTATCAAAGTTAAGCATGATAAATTAGGGAAGGAAAGCAGAGCTGAGGGACTTGATCCTTGAATACCATCATACATGCTGTACTTGTTTAACAAACAATCCTTTAAAGGTTTAGGATTATGCTTTAAAAGACAGTTTCACTGTATCTTAAAAGTAATTTTCTCAAGCCGGGCATGGAGGCGCATGTTGGTAATCCCAGCATTCTGGAAGTGGAGACAGAGGATTGCAGTTTGTGGACAGCCTTAGATACTTAGCGAGGCCCTTTGCAACTCAGTGAGACCCTGTTTCAAAAAATAAAAAGACTAAAAATTAGGGCTGGGGGTATAGCTTGGAGGTACAATGTCCCTGTGTTCCATCCCCAGTATTGCAAAAAAAAAAGTAATTTCTCTAATAACACAGGACTGAGCATTCTGTCTCAAAGAGCATGCATATTACATTGTACATTACATAGTTGTAGGTAAGTATGCTTGTATTGGTAGAATGTCACACTGCCCTCATCATTGGCATGGACCTCACAATTTTACAGTTTATGATGTATTATTTTTATAGCCCTTATGGTATGCTACAGTTATTAATTTCTGCTTGCCTCATGAAGATCCTTGATAGAGGATATCACAGGTAGAAAAACCACACCAAACTCTAACATGATAAATAGGACTAACTCCTCATGCTTCACCAAGAGATTGACTAACTTGATTTGAAAAATTGCTTGGACTGAGAAATAGACATCTCATTGAGAAATAAACCAAAACTTCGTTTTTATCATTCTGTATGGCCAAACTTTAGATTAATTAGTACAGAACAAACAGTACTGTACTTATATAAAAGTAAATTAAGTGCTTGACATGGTGATGCATGCTTTTAATTCCAGCACTTGGGAGGCTGAGACAAGAGGACTGCAGGTTCACAGCCAGCATCAGCAACTTAGTATACCCCTATACAACGTAGTGAAACCCTGTTTAAAAAAAAAAAAAAAACACAAAGTTGGGTGTGGTGGTACTTGCTTGTAATCCCCATGCAGGTTAGAAGCCGGCCTCACTAGTTTAAGAGACCCTGTTTCCAAATAAAAAATATAAAAAAAAGTTGTCTGAGATTGTAGCCTGGAGGTAGAAGGGTTTCTAGGAACCCCAGTACCACCAAAAAAAAAAAAAAAAAAAAAAAAAAAATCCAAAAATCCAATAGGGCTTGAGATTTAGCTCAGAGTTAAAATGTCCCAGTACTGTACACAAAAAAGCAAGTTAACAGTTAAAATGATCTTTTCATTTTTCACATTTTATGTGATGTAGTGTTTATAAAACAGAAAAAAATCTACAAACTTATTGAAGTCTTGTGAGAGGTCTTATCTTCTACTTCTTTTACTAGAGAATGACTAAAGTATAAAAATTATTTTGACTCAATCCCAAATATTTCTATGGTATTATTAATAATCAATAGGCATACATATAATGTCATTCAGCTTTGGGGGATTCACTCAACCTACAATAATTTTTATAATACAGAAATTAGAAGATTATAGATGACAGATAGGTAGATGATAGATAGGTTTATTACTTTCAACACTCATATGAATATGTTCATATTTTCTTCCAAATTCTGCCCATAATCCATATGATCATTGAAAAGTCCAAATACTTCTAGATAAAATTTTAACCTGGTCTCTATTGTTTTTTCCTATAGAGAACTCTCTTTTTCTTTCATTCATTTTAAGTCATCATCTTTTTATTATCATTTATATATCAAAATAAAAAAACAAGCTAATATGTTTAATTAAAATTAATTACATTAGGTAACATTCAAGAACTATTGATTTAGTAATTGATTGAAAATCAGTTTTATTTGGCCATAATTTTTCAATTTTTTCACAATTAAATCATAAAAGCCGGGTGTGGTGGCGCACGCTTGTAATCCCAGCATTTGGGAGGCTGAGACCAGAGGATTGCAGTTCAAGGACAGCTCTAGCTACTTAGTGAGGCCCTTTGCAACTCAGTGAGACCCCGTTTCAAAATAAAGAATAAAACATAGGGCAGGGTATGTAGCTCGGAGGTCAAATGCCCCTGGCTTCCATCCCCAGACCCGCAAAAACATAAAAATAAATAAATAAATCATTATAAAGAAGAAAATTTTATAGTCAAAAAGCTTTTTCTTTCAAATCATAATTTACACTAAATTTTAATATTACTTTTTGAATAAAGCTTCTGTAACTAAAGAAAAATAAATATTCCCCCCAAATATCATGTGTCCCTTTAGAAAACCCACTTTCTTATGATAAGAACATATATTTTATAATTTTTTCCAAATGAACCAACAATAAGAAATACACTCCATATTTGGATTAAAAATAAACACACAGTTTATAGTTCTTCATATTTAGAGGGGTGTTTTTTTTTCTTGTCCTTTCAAAATGGGTTATGTGACTTGCTTTGACTTGTGTGCTTTTTGAGTTGGTTATAAAATATACCCTATAGAGCTCAGATATTTTTGTTTGAAACTGATGTAATTGAGTCTTCAGGGTTAAAATACAGCAGTGAATAAATCCACTGTAGTGGATTTATGTGGATGGTAACCCAGGCCATTAGGGTGTGGCTAGAGGTGATCCCTAGGGGTGTTGCCTTGGGGATTATATAAATGGTTCCTTATTCCCCTGCATGTTCTCTCTCTCTCTCTCTCTCTCTCTCTCTCTCTCTCTCTCTCTCTCTCTCTCTCTCTCTCTCTTTAAGCCTCTGTGATGTGAGAAGCATAGCCCATGTGCTCTCCATTTCTTCTTCTGCCATCATGCTCTGAGATCCATGGCCCCAGCTTCACATGGACTGAACCTGAACCTGAAACAATAAGAAAATGAATCTTCTCTAAGTTATGTGATCAGTCTTTTAGATTATATCTGCAATAATGTTGACTAAAGCATGCACTATAAGAGCAGAGCTGTTCATCGTTGGGAGCAATAATTTTGATGATCTTGCGATTTCCTCGGTGCCTATTTATTTATTTATTATTTATTTTGCTGGTCTGGGAATGGAACCAAGGGCATTTGACCTCCAAGATACACCCCCTGCCCTATTTTTTATTCTTTATTTTGAAACAGGGTCTCACTAAATTGTGGAGGGACTCACTAAATAGCTGAGGCTGTCCACATATCTCATTCTTCCTATCTCAGCCTCCCAAATGCTGGGATTACAAGCATGTACCACCGCCCTGGTTTTTCGCTGTCCTTTTAGGTCCATGACACTGAATTTTAATATTTTGATGAGGAGGAAATTTGAAAAACTGAATGCAGAATGCGCTTCACCCACCAGGCACAAAAATATCACACGCCATGTGTGATACATGTGGGAGATAGAGACCATAGTGAGCCAAGTAACTTCTAGGGACCATCAGATCACAGCTCCTCCTGAACTGAAGAATCATAAGCATAGTCATGGCTGCCATCTTGAACATCGGAAGTATGATGGGTATATTATTTAAAAAATGCTAATAGTAAAATATTTATTGTTCTTATTTTTTCCTTAAATATTCTTATTTTGTTGCTTTTCTCTCTTCCCTCTTCTCTTCCTTCTTTTCTACTTCTCATACATATAGACAGACACATAACAGAGGTACATGACATTAGGTATGGGCATTAGTCAATTTCAGAAACAATAATTACTAATGTGAATAATTATCATGTGTACTTACATACTCTGAAATTATAAGCAAAAATATATCCATGGATATAAAACAATGAAATATCAACTCTTTAGCTAATATTACCATTTATGTTTTTAATCTGAGACCCTCTGAGATGTATAGTATATACCATTAGCCTCTCAATTTTCATTTAATTATTTACCTCCCCAAATCTCATTTAAAATGCAAATAATATCTGGATTACTAATGTTTTAACTAATATCATCTGCAAATATATTAACATGGTGACAATATACTCTTATAATAATCTTTACAAACAAAACAAATATTTTGTCTTGCATAAGAACATATAATTGGAAGCAGATTAAAATAAAGCATTGAATATAAATATAAATTTCACTTTCATGACTTGGCCTGGCAATAGACTTGATTTTTATGATTAATTTTTGGATGATTATTTTTTCTACTCCAAAATGTAAATGCTTAAAACATCTTTTCTCAAACTACAAGAAAAAATAAATATGACACCACCTTCAAATAAATTTATTTAAATTTTAAAAAATCTTTAAATATATATTAATATTCAAGAATGATTTTGGTATCACAACCCTAGAAAGATAATGTTTTCAAATTTTTATCAGTTAATAAATACACTTAGTCGGGCATGGTGGCACATGTTTGTAATCCCAGCATTCGGGAGGCTGAGTCTGGAGGATCATGGTTCATGGACAGCCTCAGCTACTTAGTGAGGCCCACTGCAACTCAGTGAGACCTGGTTTCAAAATAAAGAATAAAAAATAAGGCAGAGTTTGTAGCTCAGAGGTCGAATGCCCCTGGGTTTCATCCCCAGACCCGAAAATAAATAAATAAATAAATAAATAAATATACTTAGAAATACAAAACTAACTTTATGGTATTTAGAACTCTAAACTATGCATTAGCCTATACATTTATAAAATGAAAATAAATAAGAATAATAAAAATATTTAATATTTCACGGAGTCAATTTTTTGTGATACTGGAAATGGAACCCAGAGGCATTCTACCTCTGATCTACACCCAAGCCCTATATTTTAAATTCTTTATTTTGAAACAGGATCTCACTGAGTTGCAAAGGGCCTCACTAAGTAGCTGAAGCTATTGGCAAACCGTGATCCTCCTGTCCTAGCCTCACAAATGCTGAGATTATAAGCATGCATCACCACACCCAGCTTCTGAGTTACATATTTGAATGAATAAATCCAAATAAAATTTCTATCAATGCTTTCTGTAAGACATAGATTTTTAAAGCATTATTATGAAGATAAGCTATAGTATGGAAGCAATAAAAAACTAAAATATTTATTTTCTTTACCACTTTGTAGAAAATAATTCTGGCAAATATTTTCAATTTTACACTGGTTCTTATCCAATAAATATTTGCTGAGGTGAATTACCAAAATTTTGCAAAACTATTATAGTTTCCTCATAGACTAGTAAACTCAGTCATTGTTAGGCTCATACAGAAAATGTTAAGCAAAATATATATGCTCTAACTGCATTTTATCATACTACCTGGTTGTTTTTGTACATATTTAAGATCAGTATCAATTTCTGTTATTTCTAAGCCTAATTAATTTTGTCCTTTTTTAGAGGGAAAAATAAAGTGACGGTGCATATTTGAGAAAACAGAGCAACACAGCTAACAAGTAAGCTTAGAATTTTAAAATCTAAAACTGATTCCTAAATATTTCATACACATATTCTATGTGAGTGCTAGAGCTTTTGTGCACTATGCATTAACCATTTTTTCCCTAGTGAGGAATCATTTTTTAAATAAAAAATACCTTCATTAAATTTGAAACAGCTTGTGACTAAAGATAAATAATAAAAATATCTACATAGGATTGGGCATTCTTTC
Organism: Muscardinus avellanarius; assembly: GCF_963383645.1. Classification (NCBI taxonomy): domain Eukaryota; kingdom Metazoa; phylum Chordata; class Mammalia; order Rodentia; family Gliridae; genus Muscardinus; species Muscardinus avellanarius. Next base: position 43,830,650 of record NC_137787.1, read on the forward strand.
ACCTTGAGCTCTTTAAAAATTTAATGACTTTTGAGCTGTCTAGGGTTTGAATGCTTTATTTTCAGAAAGCTTGGCCAAATAATAAAGTCACATAAAAAGGAAACAATATAGAAAACCTTTATTTCTTCACATTTTCATGGTAAATTCATACACTCAAAATTTTTGAACTTTAATGTTTTGTTATCTTTTTTTAGTCTTTCACTTATCTTTAAAAAATTAAGGTCACAAAACTTCTTTTTGGCCACCTACATTTGCATATTCTTTCTTTTAACAAAATTTAACTGCTGCTAGTGAGGTGCTAGAATAAAGAGATAAATGCAGTAAATACTTGGAGATAAGAAAGGGTGGATGACATTTTTTCCACCTATACTGCTTTCATTTTTTTCTTCTGTATACATAGAGGCTTTTGGTAAATAATTATTATCAAATGTGTAAGGAAAATAGAACTGTGGTAAATGCTGAGAAGTAAGAGCTGGAGAAGGGTGGAAAATGTTAGTGTTTGGTTTGTAGCAGGAAAGTAACCCAAAGGCTCATGTGTTAAAAGTTTGGGTCCCAATAAAACAATGTCTAGAGATGGGGCTTTGAGGAGGTGATTGAATTTTAAGTGATTGGATTATAAACTCATTAGTGGATTAATTTATTTGATGGACTAGTAATGTGTAAGGACTATTTGTAGGACTTGAAGACTGTAGGCAGGTTGGCGTTGTTGGAGAATGTAGGTCACTGGGGATGTGCCTTGGTGAGTATATCTTTTACCTAGTCCTGGCTGCCATGAGATGAGTAGCTTTTCCTCTTCACACCCTTCTACCAGGATGCTTTTCCTCACTTCAGGCCCAGAACAGGGAGCCAATGGGCAAATGGATTAAAACTTCTGAAACCAGGAGCCAAAATAAATCTTTCCTACCTTCATTTATTCTTCTCAAGTATTTTGGTGACAGCAATCAAAAGCTGATTAACATAGTTAGAGAACTTAAATCGGAAATAAAGAATGGACTTTTCAGATAGCAAGGGTCTGATCAGAAAACTTGAAGTAAACAGCATATTCTGGAAATTATAATTCATGAGAATGATAACAGCTTACAATACGTGAGTATATATAGAGGAATGGAGAGAAGAAATGTTGGAAGAAAATAAATAAAACATCACCTATTGTTACATAAAAAACAAAAGGTACAGAGAACAAAATTAATATTTCTGATCAAGGTATAGGAACAAAGAAAGTCTATGAAACTATTTTTCAAATACTGACTTGTGAGAAGCATTTTGAGAGCATATCTTTAAAGAACATACTTAAGGAAAAGTGTTTATTTTTATGTAATAAAAATAAAACTACCCAGGGAAGAATAATCTACATTAAAGAAATTATAAATACATTCTATCAAAGCAAATAAACTCGTGCTACTTATTAAAAATATTCAATGTGTAAAAGATGTGAGGGTCTATTGTCAAAATGTGTAACTCAGTGTTTGAACATTGCTTGTGTTGGTTGAGTGAGACCAGGCACTTTATTTTTTTTAAACTTTTATTGGTGAATTATAGTCTCCCATCATAATGTAGTTCATAGTGATGGTGACATAATGCACACAGTACTTGGTAAGTGTTCCCCCGGATCCTTTCCAACCCTCCATCAGCAAACAAACTATTGAGGTTTGCATTGGTATTCTCACATGTCCATAATGTCAATGGAAATGATTACTTCATTAATTCTCCATTTCTCCCCTTCCCTACCCCAAACCAACCCCCCTAATTCCACTAAAGTTTCTCCTCCATTATCTTAAGTCCCTCTGTAAATCACTTTTGGTAGAATGGCTATTCTGATAATATTTATTCTGCCTATTCAAGAGCAAAGAAATCTTTCCATCTTCTAAGAAAGATCTTTATTTCTTTATGGTTTTATAAATTTATTGTAGAAGTTTTTTACTCACCTGGTTAAGATTATTCCTAATCATTTTATTGATTTGAAGTTATTGTGAATGGAATTGTGATGGGGTGTGTCCATACAGCGCCTAAGGAGATGCAGCCTCCCTCGGCCTGAGCGGCCTGCAGCCTAAGGCAAAACTTTAAGTAAAGTGATTCAGCAGAAAAGGGCCAAAGATGGCGCCTGGAGGAAGCTACTAAGGCGTGGTTTCCCCATTCATTATGGGTGGGGAGACTGAGCGGTTTTTCCCTTTCTACCTTTAAAGGAGCTTTCTGCACACATGAATGGCTCATGTACTGGTTGGGATTGGCTGTAAACTACGTGCTAGTGATCTTTATCCCAGATAGGCTAGGCTATTTCTCATGGGAATTCCCCTCGTGGCTTGGTGCTATATATATGATTGCTTGGAGAGAAATAAAGGAGATCTTGCTTGACATATCTCCCGGCTCCGTGTGGTGATCGGGCCGTTGGTACTCATCATCTCCCAAGGTCCGCCACTGTTGGGCTGGATTCCTGACAGAATTGTTTTTGGGTTTCCTTATCAGTGGATTAATGGTCGGCATATAGAAAAGCTACTGATTTTTTTTTTTATTTTGTATCTCATTACTTTGCTGCATTTTGTTAGTCAATAGCCAAATTATGGAACCGACCTAGGTTTTCATCAACAGGTGAATGAATTACAAAATTATGGGAAATACACACAATGGAATTCTACTCAGCAATAAAAAGAATAAAATTATGTCATTTGCAAGAAGATGGATGAGCCCAGAGAATAGCATGTTAAGTGAGATTGCCAGTAACAGAAAGTGAAGAAGGGTCATATGTTTTCTCTAATTGTGTAAAACTAGAGTAATTAGGATACCATATAGACTCTAGATAATAAAGGAGAAACCTCAGTGGAGCCAAGGATGTAGAAGACTGTTGCTCATTAATAAAGCTACTATCATCTACATATGTGAATTTACCAATTTTAGTCTCAGTGTTCTATATTAAGAGAGGAAATGGGGAGGGGCCTCACCAAATGCTGTGTGTTTGTATGTCACTGGCAACATGATTTACATTATGACTTGAGACTATAATGCACCAATAAAAGCATATTAAATTAATAAGGCTCCTCTTATAACTCAGTTACTCCCTAGCTTCTTTATATGAAAGAAAACATAGGACTCTTCACTATCTGTGAGTAGGTGCTCTTACTTAACATAATGTTCTCCAGGTATATCTATTTTCTGTAATTCATATAAATTTGTTTTTCTTTATTGCTGAGTAGAATTTCATTGTGTGTATATATCGCACAGTTTGTGATTCATTCATCTATTGATTGACACAGATGGGTTGATCCATAATTTGGCTATGAAAATCAGGCTTCTATAAATATGGATATACATGTGTTAATATAATATTCTGATTTTAGTACCCTTGAAAAGAAAGGAATTTTAGTACCTTTGAAAAGAAAGGAATAGATAATATGGTGGATCTATTCACAGTGAAAGGCACGGTAAGAGGTAGAAATTTATTTCCATTTTTCTATAAATGGATAATTAGTTTTTCCAAAATTATTAGTTGAAAAGGCTATCTTTTCTAAAATGCAAATTTTTGGCATATTTGTTGAATTGGATATAAGTGTGGGTTTTTTTTTTCCTTTATCTTTCATTCTGTTCCATTGGTCAATGTGTCTTTTTTTTTTTTTTTTTTTTTTTTTTAGTGGTACTGAGGTTGGAAGCTAGGGGCTTTTCTACCTCCAGGCTACACTCCCAGACCTATTTTATATTTTATTTGGAAACAAGGTCTCACTAAGTTGCTGAGAGCCTCACTAAGTAGCTGAGGCTGCCTTCGAACCTGTGTGATCCTCCTGTCTCAGCCTCCAAAGCTATGTGTCTACTTTTGAAGCAGGGTAGTTTAAAAGTATTGTCCCTTCTAAATTTGTTACTGAGGAACATATGATTCCTCATTAGAACTGATGCAAGGCAATATTTGCTGTGTGATTTACTCAAGAAAATAAAAGGAAACTAGTCAGTGGGACTAAACTGGAAAAAAATAGCTTTTATGTAAAAGATTTTCAGGTAGAGGTAGGTGTTTAAAAGCTATAAATTAAATGAACACATTAAAGACATGTTTCCTGCTTTATTAATCCTGTCCAGAATTAGCTTTCTCAGTTAACTAGTTGATTTCTAGTCTAGATAAAAGTAGTTTCTCCTCAGTCTTATTGTCTTCAGTATTACCATTAATTGTCAGTGACCCATAAGCTTTGGATTTTTTAAGATTTTTTAAAAAATTTCAGCTCAGTTCCTATGTAAATTGGTTTTTCTTTAAACATGCAAATGGAAAACACTTCAGTTATGTGTAACCTAATCACTTTCTCTGAATTCCAGAACTTTGCATGTACATCTCAAAATTAGCTTAAATAGCCAGACCTGAGAAACTGCTGTGTCCACTTCTTATTTTTCTTTCTTATCTCCATGAAATAATTTTTTAATTCAGTTGATGAAGCTTGGCTCCTAGAACTACTCTTTAAAATTTTTATATTTTTCTTCATAGAATCTACTAATAATTCCTATAATTTACACTAATAAAATGATAGAAAACAAATTTGAACACACATTTCAATTCTAATGCCCAACTTTGTTCAATATCATTGTTATAGATTATTGCAAATACTTATATTACTATTTCTTTATTTATATTCTGTCACCACTATACTTAATCCTCTATTCAGCTGCTATAATCATATTTTAAAAATATTTTATGCTTTTAAAAATAGATAGCTAGAAATACTCTTATAAACTTAGATATAGATAATACATAGTTCTTTGAAGTAAATTAAATTATCTTACCATGGATTAAAATCATTACTCTGAACCCTGAAAGCTCATTTAATATAAGTTATTGCAAAGAACACCAGATTCAAATTACATGGTTTGATTTTGAATTTTGGCTCCAAGATCTACAAGTTAAGTATCTTTATTAAGTAAATTATTTAATCCTTTGAATTCTCATTCAATTATGTGTATAGTGGGGTTATTGTTAGCTATGTATTTGTAGAAAGGAGGCCCAATGCCTGACCCCCCCTCATTATACATGTACTCTGTCACTGAACACTTTCTGTTTCCTTTATAATATTTTAGGTGATAGTTATTCTCTTTTTATTTTTGGCCATATTGTTTCTATTTGTCAAGGTCATTTATCCATAATTTTAAGGGTCTAAATATAAAAGTAGCTAAGTAATACTGTCCCCACACAATATTTAAACTCTATAGTAATTTTTATAGCAAAGGTGCCTCAGATTCAAAGTGTCATAACTTAGACTATTTGTCTTTTGTGATACTTCTGACAGAGCACCTAATATATGGTACTTTATATTAAATTTTGTTGAATAAAATATTTCAAAGTTTTCATGGAGGCCTTTACTCATCTGAACTGCTATTGGATAAAAAATTCACAGATCATAGTTTATTTTGATCAGTCTTAACTGTATCTGTGGTCTGACCCTTGTAAGTTTCATTACCATTAAGTTTTAGGCAACATTCTTTTAGTGTTTTTGACTTTAGTACATCAAATAAAGTGTTTTGTGACTTTCATGACACATTGGTTTTCTTCAATTTGTTGTTGATGGGGAAATCCTAGTTTAGAAGAATAAAAGGAGTTAAATAGTTTGCAGATGAGAAAAAAGATCTGCTTATTACAAAATATGAAATTAATAAAGAAAGCTGAAGGTGAAAGCTTCAAGGTTTAAAAAATGTAAAAGAAATGATAAACTATTAGGCAGCATTTGGGTAAAGTATAGGGATGAGAACAAAAGCAGATCAAGTCGTAGTCTGTATTTTAATATCCTGTAGTTGTTGTGACTTAAATTTGGAGATGTTATCTGATAAACTCTTGAGGGTTCCTAGGGTCAGTATAGAAAATGAGTCTATAAGTATTTACATTTGAAGTGATCTCCACTACTATATGTACTAAGTATATGTTTTCTTTAAAGACATGAAGGCTTAAAATAATAAGCTATTTGTTCAATTCAAAAGATATTTAATAAAAGTTGCAAAGACACAAATCTAGGCATTTAATTATAAACTTTGAGAAATACTCAATTGAGATATCCAATGACACAAAAATTTTTTTGACATTTCTTCTGCATAGGAAGAACTAATAATACATTATTTCTACTAAAACAACACATCCCCTTAGCATTTTTCAGGTATTTATTTTCTAATATATAAAATTAAAAATATCTGTGGCATAAACCCTTTAACCTAATAATGTATAGAAATTTAATGTTCATGTAAGGTTTTAAAACCCTTAAGGATCACTTTGAAGAAGAATAGAGAAGTAACCTTGAATCTTAGAAAAGGGGAAAATATTAAACATGCTCACCTACATGCACAGCTATTTTTCAAGGTGGATCAGCTCAATAAAAATTATGACCTTTTCCTGTACCTTATTTTATTTTCCAGACCTAAAAATATTGCCAGTGCCTGAGGCGTAAGTCAGAGTGAACCTCCATTATCACTCCAGAGACTTGGCATTTTCCTCATTAGGCTCCATAGCATCTGACTGAGTGACCTTGTTTGGTGAGAAGACACAGATGGAGTCTGTCAGTAAATCTTGTTAATGTAACAAGTATTCCTACTGTTAGATGAGTGTTGCACCTGATACTGGCACTTCTTCCCTTAGTAAACAACCCCTGTTCCCTCTCCAACATGGGTCTCTTTCCTCTCACCATCAGGTTTTTCAGCATTAGCTTGTTCTAAGGATTATCGAAAAGAATGGCTCTCGCTGTGAAGGTGAGATGCTCTCTCTTTTCTAATAGCAAACTCTTGCTGGCTTTTGAAAGATGTAAAGATGACACTAAATGTGGTAAATATAAACCAAGAGGACCATCTATGGCTAAAGAGTCCTTTAGGTGAAAATTAAGGTTTACTATCAGGCCGCTGTTCTTTAAGCTTGCCATTTCTCCTATTTTATGTTTTGTGTGTAAAAGTTAGTCTTGCTATATAGAAGAAATATTCTTCACTTGGGAAGACAAATTGAAGTATTTTTTTCATGCATATTATTATAGGGGAATAGTACAGAGGCAGTTTGCATAAGATACTTTGGGAAAGACATGTGATCTCTAACATTTTTAATACCCCTTTACATAAAATTAGTTAATAATTACTTGAAATAACCTTTTTTCTTATTTTATCACTTTTATTAATCAAATAATGTTAAATTGTTATATTATTCTACAACAATGTAATTCACTTTATTTTATTTTTTAATTTTTTTTTTGTAATCATACATTACTTTGGAATACGAGACTTGAGAGGATATACAAGCACATATCATCAAATAAGCACTCATCCAATCCCCATCCCAGTCCCTCCGCATCCCTCAATCCCATGATTAATTGGTGATTATCTTTGATATAATTGTTTTTAGGTCTAATGAGATGATCAAGTAATATGGTTTAAGAAGATTTTAGTTATAAATTGTAATGGTCTATGCTTGCATCTACTTATAATAAAGTGTATAATAAAACTAAGGCCACAAATGCACTTCTAGGAACACATTTTGAATCTTATTGGGTGTTTAACATGCAAAAAATTAATTTAAGATTCTTCCTTAGCCTCTATGTTGGTCATTTTGGTTATTATGTAGCGTGGAGTGGTCTTTCTTTGGTCCTGTCTCAGTGGAGTTCTGTATGCCTCCTGGACATGAAGGTCCAAGTCTCTTTCCATATTTGGCAATTCTCTGAGATTATTTCCTTGAAGATATTACAGATGCCCTTGGTCTGTACCTCTATCCCTTCTTCAATGCCTATTATCCGTAAATTAGGACGCTTCATATTATCCCATATTTGCTGGATTTTTAGGTTTTGTTGCTGTAAAGATTTCTGTATATCACTGACTGAGTTTTCAGTTTGGGATGTACTGTCTTCTAATATTGATATTCTGTTTTCCATTTCATCTAATCTTCCAGAAATTATTTCTATTGCTGTCTTCATTTCACTTATTGCCTCTTTCATTTCATTCCAGACCTCTTTCTGCTTCTTTTTTAGTGATTCTAACTCACCTTTCACCTCCTCTAGACTTGTTTTAAATCCTTTCATCATATTGTACATCAAGATTCTGAACTCCCCTTCTTGCATTTCTAATAGGTCAGTATTCGTGATTTCTGCTGTCTCTTCATAATTCCTGGTTCTCATATTTGTAGCGTTCTCTGTCCTGTTTTTCTGGTTTCTACCTATCGTTTGTGAGTATTATGCTTGGTCCAATCTTAATATTAGGAGTTTAGGGGTATCAGCAAATCAGCGGAGCTTTTCCAGTGTTGAGGGTGGGTGATGTGGGAGGAGCTGGGGTGAAGGGTAAAGGAGTCGGATTAGGTAGAGGATATGTTTAGGTTGAGAAAGACTTTAAGTATGATAAGGTAATATCTTGCTGAGAATGAGAGAGAGAGATTTAACTAGTAGGACTCTTGTCATTAGTAGAGTAAGTATGGATATATGAAATATTTTGAGTATTAAACAAGGAGGTATATTATGGGGAAAAGTTTTGGGGGAGAAGAGTATATAGGTTAGTTTGGGGAAGTTTGTAAGAGGGGTGATGGAAGGAGCAGACAAACATAAAAAAAAAAAGCCACACAAGATACCAAGACTATTATGTAATCCAAGAAAAAGAAAGGAAAAACCAATCAAAGGAGGAGAACAAAAAAAGGAAGGAAAGAGGAAGAAAGAGGAAAAAAGGACAAGAATAAAATAAAAGGAACTAGCAGCTGTGTGAAATCAGAAAATAAGGCAAACTACCAAATATATATATAAAAAAAGTTAAAGTAAAAGAAGGATGGGGAAAGAAAAAAATACAAAACAGCAATAACCATACCAAAACAAAAGCACTGTAAAAGCAAAACAAAACAAAACATCCACAATAAATTAAAAAAAAAAACAGTCCTACTTATTTACAAATATGGGGTCAGGTCCATATAGTATTTGCGTATCTGATCGCTTTGGTAGCTTACAGAATATAATCCAATGTCTCTTAGTTTTCTTTGTACTCTATTTTTATCTTCTTAGGTCACTCTGGGTGTTTGGACACCTTTCTTTCCTTTAATTGCTTTGGGTTTATGTGTCAGGATGTCTGGTATCACTGTTTTTAGATTCTGTACAATTCTCAGGTTCTGCGTAATTCCAACCTGTAGTGAGCACCTCTGCACTCACCACCCTAGACTCCAGCCTGTGCTTCCCTATAGCAGGAGTGAAGGATGTCCAAAGTAGACCTCCTCCTGAGTTCCTGTGCAGATATTGTGTCTCGATGGATTTTCCTGTGTCTCTGGAAATTCTAACTGGGCTAGCCAGTGTGGTCCCAAAATGTACCCTGGGCAAAGGAATGCTGGTTCCTGGATGCCCACACTTATTGCCAGAACTCTGCCTATTCCGAGATTGCAGGCTGGGTGCACTGCTATTACTGGACCCAGGTGTGAGTGGGTGCAGCTGCCTAGTGCCTGCTGCTATGCTCCTCCAAGGTGCATTGAGCTGTACCCTAGACTAGAACTGAGTATAAGGCTACCGGGTGGGCGGGAATTCCCTGAGGTGGGCCAGGGGTGCGGGATAGGTGTACAAGGGTCAGGGTGCACAGGCGCTGCACAGTGTCCAGCAATGATCTCTGCCTCCCGCAGGGCGTAGAACCTGGGGGCCTGAGGAGATTTCACAGGCGCACAGAGCTTTCGCTGCCTAGAAAGCAGGCCTCCGGCAAGGTGGGTGTCTGGGCTCCAGTGGGGGGCGAAGGCTAGGCACCCAAGGTAAGCTCCGATTTAGGGATGGCGGTGGCGCAGGCACTTACTACTAGCAGGGGTCCGGGGTGAAGAAAGGGTGTGCTAGGACAGTGCTGGGTTCTGAGGTGTGGGACAGATGCCCTGGGCCAGTGCTGGTTCTGGGGCGCATGCCAGGACCCGCACTTTTCCTGGACGCACTCAGGTACCTGGCTTCCTTGGTTCAGGTGTCCGTGGGAGTACCTGTGCTGTTGTGATCAAGTCGCTGGTGAGCACACAGAATTCGGACGTGGGTGCTGCTCGCTGCTTAAAATGAGGCTCTATGTCCGTTTTCAGTCTCGGATTATATTGCTGCTGTGATTTCAGTCAGGTCTCGGGAGTGCAGTTTGGGCTGGCAGCCTGTGCAGGCAGCCTGCTGGTGGGCGTCCCAATTGTATCTGCAGCAGGTCTGGTGTCCGATCTTTGTTCTTCTTCGAGTTCAGGGTTTCCGCCGAGGTACCTGGATCTGTTTTGGTTCCTGGGATGTATTTATTTTGTTGATTAAGACACTGCTTTCTAAGTAGTTGAACTTTATTTGTTTCAGCTACTGAGAAGTGCTGTGTCCCTCTGTCAACATTTTTTAACCCAAGCAATCAAAACTACACTGAGATTCCATCTAACCCCAGTCAGAGTGGCAAGCATAGAGAAATCAAACAACAACAAATGCTGGTGAGGATATGGGGAAAGAGGAACACCTTTACACTGTTGGTGGGAATGCAAACTAGTTCAACCACTATGGAGATCTGTGTGGAGATTCCTAAGAAAGGTGGGAATAGATCCACCATATGGTCCAGCTATACCACTCCTGGGTATCTTGCCAAAGGGGTTGTATTCAGAGAAATACAGCAACATATGCATACCTATGTTCACAGCAGCACAATTTGTAATAGCCAAAATATGGAACCAACCCAGATCTCCATCAACAGATGAATGGATAGCAAAACTGTGGGAAATACACACAATGGAATTCTATTCAGCCATAAAGAACAAAATTATATCATTTTCAAGAAGATGGAAAGCCCTGGAGAACATTATGTTAAGTGAGATCAGCCAAGAACAGAAGGAGAAGGTACATATGTTTCCTCTAATATGCCCAAACTAGGAAACACAGAGGATACCAGTGGGACTCCAGATAATGGAGGGGAAATATCAGCAAAGTTTGAATGGAAAGATAGGAGAGGAGGAAGGCTGATCTTGATTAATGAGGGTCTACATCTGAACATGTGTAAAATTATGAATATGACATGGTTAACCTGGACAACCATTGGTGGGAGGGGGGAAGGGAAAATGGGGGTGAGGGGAGAGGGCACCAAATATAGTTTAAATGCATACTATTTATGTTCAATTAAAAAATGTTAAAAGAAAAAAAAAAGCCCTTGGGTTCGATCCCCAGTCCCATACACATACAATACACATACAAATTAATATGCAAAACAGATTAGTATGCTAAGCCTCTAGAAAAGTGGAGAACTCTAGTAGTTTTTCCATTTATAGCAGGTGAGGATTTCTCTTTTGTACAACACAGGGCAAACACTCATTTAGGAAATACTGCCTGGCTATCTACTACAAACAGAAAATAGTCCAAGATTCTTGTCCTCATGGAGTGAGACACAGTGATCTGGATAGGGAAGTGCAGTAGTGAGAGATGTTAAAGAGAAAAGGTATTAAAGGAGAATAGAAAGGGGGAAGGTCTCATTCCAGACTAGGAGGTCTCACAGAAAAAATACATTGAGGAGACATTTCACTTATATATTGATTCTATAAATAGGCTGAACTCATAGAAGCAGAGAGTGGAGTCATCTCTTTATGCTCTTAATCATTACATGTTCTAAATTAATCCAAACCTGACTCAGGGCAGCAGCTTAATGGCGTAGCAAGAAATGTCACTTGAGCCAGGCTTTGAGTCCCCTCCCTTTGAAGGGTTGTAAGAGTCTCAGGGATATATGCCTGGGACCTCTGGCAAATTTCCCAGACTCATCTTGCTCCAACCTGGTTACTTCTGAGGACTGGTTGCCTACACCTGCCTGGTTCTTTCAGAGCCAGATCTTTTGGTAGAGCTATAGAGTCATGATTTACTTTTGTCACCCATGGCATCCAAGTGCCATCCCATGGTAGGGGCTGTAAAAAAAATTAATTAAAAAATATTTTTGAAATTTAAAACAAGATGTCTGCAAAATAAAACACACTACTAATTTTTATGTATAATTAATATTCCGCTTACAATGAGTCTTAGTACACTTTTTATGCTTTCATTTGAGGTAATTTGATAACTATTAATCAAAGAAAATATTTATAGTTCCATACTTTTCAGTAAGTCTTGTTTCTTGTACTAAATGAGAAGTTCCTTACTAAATAAACACTGATGAAGAGCAGGGGCTATATATGAAAAAGAGTTTAGTAGGAAAAATAAGCTTTTCTTTAGCATTTACAATAACCCATGCACTGAAGTCTAAGGAAAACTTATAAAACAAAAATATTAAAAAATCTTTGATAATACTTTAGTGAGGCAGGAAAGCATCTCAGTGTGACCATCTATGATTATTGATGAAGTTATCCCACAATATGCATATTATAACATCTCAGAATTGGGACTATGAATAATATGGCAGCAGAATGAGGGGTTTAGCCAGGCTTCTAAATTTTTATTCTTATGTTGAAGTTTGGAAGTTGATATTAGAAATATTTAGAGAAAGTGCATGCCAATCAATGTAATGGGATTTTCAAATGTTTTGAATTTCATTTTTAAAATGTCTCATGGGTAGATAGCAGCCCAGTCAAATTACATGGTTAAAATAAAGGAAAATCAGGATTTAATATACGTAATATATTTAAGTAAATTTAAAATAAAACTCGGGAAAATAACATAAGTGAATTTACTTTTTCTTTTTTGTCTATATCGAACAGCATATTTATTTTTGATTATAACAAATATTATCTTAATTATTGTTACATTCCCTTAATAATTTAAATTATGTGTGTATGCGTGTGCATCTGTGTTGTGTGTGTGTGTGTGTGTGTGTGTGTGTGTGTGTGTGTGTGGTACTTGGGATTAAACCTATGTATATTCTACCTTCAAGCTACACCCCCAACCCCTTTTTTAAAATTTATTTATTTATTTATTTGGAAACAGGGTCTAAGTTGCTTAGCGTCTCACTATTTGCTGAGGCTGTCCTTAGAACTGATTCTCCTATCTTAACCTTCCAAGTACTGGTATTACAGGCACATACCACCATGCCCAGCTATAGAGTTGGTTTTTTTTTTGTTTTTTGTTTTTTTGCAAACTAGCCATCTTTGGTTATGTATTTAATAAAATAAAATATGATGGAAATATATATTTACTTGATTGATTTTTTCTGGTTATAATATTTAAAGGGAAGTCTTCTGAGATACATACCATCTGATGAAAATATATTTAGATATAGTATATAAACACAGTGGAGTTTTACTCAGCTATAAAGAAGAACAAAATTATGCCATTTGCAGAAAAAGAGATGGAATGCAAGAACATGGTGCTTAGTGAGCTCAGCCAGACTCATAAAATCAAGAGCCACATATTTTCTCTCATATGTTGAAGACAGAGAGAAAAAAGAAAAGAAAGGAGATCTTATTCTAGATATTAGTCCTTAGTGGAAGAGCTGGCAACATTTGCTTTCATTCTGTGGACTTTCTCTCCTCTCTCTCTCTCTCTCTCTCTCTCTCTCTCTCTCTCTCTCTCTCCCTCCCCTCCCCTCCCTCCCCTCCCCTCCCCTCCCCCTCCCCCCTTCTCTCTCTTAGCTTTTGGCTCTCTCTTTGGACTTGCTGATTGTTCCCTTTACTGTATAGAAGCTTTTTAATTTGAAACCCTTCCAGTTATTGATACTTTTTATTTCCTGAGCTTTTGGAGGTCTTATTAAGAAAGTTTTTACCAGTTACAATCTGTTGGAGAGCTGTTCCTATGTTTTATTCTAGATACTATATAATATCTGGTTTATAATTTTAGCGATATGATCGATCTCAAGCTGACCTTTGTGCAGGTTGAGAGATAGAGATGGGAATCTAATTTAATTTTTCTACATAGATACCTATTTTCTCCAGCAACATTTGTCAAAAAAGGCTGTTTATTGTCCTAGGTATGATTGTGAAGCTTTTGTCAAAAATCAACTGGTATGGATTGTGCTGACTTGCTTCTGTATCTTTTATTCTGTTCTACTGGTCTATTTGTCTGTTTTTGTGCCAAAGCTAGGCTGATTTTATTACCACAGCTCTGTAGTATCTAGAATATAGAAATAAAAAATGTTTGCCAGGTGTGGTGGTGCACAATTGTAATCCCAGCGTTTAGGAGGCAGAGACAAGAGGATTGTGCTGATTTGGAGCCAGCCTTGATGGCTTAAGAGAACCTGTTTCCAAATAAAATAATATAAAATAGGTCTGGGAGTGTAGCCCGGATGTAGAAGGGCTTCCAGGAACCCCAATACCACCAAAAAAAAAAAAGGTTAATACACATACAAAAATATAATAAATAAACCAAACAAAAAATGAGCAATAGTATTGAATGGACACTTCTCAAAAGAATACAATTAGTCAATGAATATGTAAAAAAATTTTAACGTCATTAGAAAACATGAAAATGAAAATGAAAACTACATGAGATTCTACCTGACTCCAGTTAAAATAGCAGTCATCAAAAACACAAACAATAACAAATGCAAGAATATGAAAAATAAGAATAGTTATACACTGTTGGTGGCATTATAAATTAGTACAACAACTTTGGAGTTACAATTGGAGGTTCCTCAAAAAATAGGAATGGAGTCACTATGTTACCCAGCTATCTTACTTGTGTCTTTCCTAAAGAATTAAAATCAGAATACTATAGTGTTACATGCATACCTTATTTACAGCAGAACAATTCACAGTTGCCAAATTATGCAACCAATTCAGGTGTCCACCAACACATAAAAAAATGTGGTTTATACCCACAGTAGAATTTTACTCAGCCATAGAGAACACAATTATGTCTTTTTCAGGAAAATGGATAGAACAAGAAAATATCTTTTAAGGGAAACTCCAAATGTCAAGTGTCATGTGTTTTCATTCATGTGTGGAAGCTAAAAAATAGAAAATATGGGGGATTATATAATGCTAAGAAATATGTAAAGAGTAGTTGAAGGGGATTAGAGAAGGGCAATAGGGAAGGAGGGAGAACTGAAGAACAGCTTAAATAATACTGTGGCAATATATGAAGGTGTTATACTAACCCAACTTCTGTGAAGAGGGAGGTAACAGAAGTGGAGGGAAGTATAAAAGAAGCTGTGTGCATGTATGTTTTTTATCACAATAAACCTCACTGTAATGTAAAATTGCAATGCACTAATAATTATTTTAAAATAAAGAACCTAGGTAAGTGGCACATACCTGTAATTCCAGTACTTGGGAGGCTGAGACAGGAGGATCAGAGGCTCAAGGCCAGCCTCAGCAACATAGTAAGACCCTGTTACCAAACAGCAAAAAAAATAAATAAATAAAATAGAAATAAGGAGGCTAGTGATGTAGTTCAGGGGTAGAATGCCCCTGGGTTAATTCTTCAGTATTCCAACCAAAATAAGCAAATAGCCGGACGTGGT
This sequence comes from Muscardinus avellanarius, assembly GCF_963383645.1. Classification (NCBI taxonomy): domain Eukaryota; kingdom Metazoa; phylum Chordata; class Mammalia; order Rodentia; family Gliridae; genus Muscardinus; species Muscardinus avellanarius. The sequence goes on from NC_137787.1 coordinate 43,845,950, forward strand.
GGTGCGGGCTTGTAATCCCTGTGCTTGGGAGGTGGAGACAGGAGGATCGTGCTGGTTCAAAGCCAGCCTAGCTGGCTTAAGAGACCCTGTTTCCAAATAAAAATATAAAATACGTCTGGGAGTGTAGCCCGGAGGTAGAAGGGTTTCCAGGGACCAGAGTACCACCAAAATAGTAATAATAATAATAATAATAATAATAATAATAATAAGCAAATAAACAAGAATTTATGAATATTTGAAGTCAGTAGAATGGTGGAGGGTGATTGGGAGAGGGAGAAAGGAAAAAAGGAGCAGTATAAGGAAGAAAATGTACCAAATAATATTATGTATTTCTATTACTAGGTCACTAGAAATCTCATTGACATGGACAGTTACAATGAACCAATAAAATTTTTGAAAAAATTAAATTTTTAAACATAATCAAAGAAAAGTCAATTTGTATAAAATTAAATATAACTCCCAACACATTAGAATCTATGATAAAAATTCTGTTGCAAATTATTAGTATTAATGTACAAATAAATATAATTTGTTTAATTGTATTAGAACAAATCAAACATAATTTAAAATCAAATTATTAATTTAAATTAATAGCAAATAAATGGAAATTATTTAAATTTATTGGTATTTTATATTTGTCTTGTTTTAAAATTTTACATTTCTGTAAAATGTAAAGAATAAGAGTCAGAATATTTTAAAATTCCCAAGAAGCTCTGATTTTTACTAGAACTTTGAGATACTCAAATCATAAATCTTAAATATGCATATATGAATATATAAATATATTCACTCATATATCAATAATATATGATACTTTAACATATGTAAATATATTAATGCAGTAATATGGATGATGGTATTTAGAAAATAAAAAGTGTCTAATATATATATATATATATGTATATATATATATATATATATATATATATATATATATATATTAGGAACAGTTTTGTGTCTATATCTTAATTTCTCAGTGTTAAACTCTGAACTATTTTACATATTTTACTTTAGTAATTATGGAAACATCTGATTATATTTTTCTCTCCAAATTTACTTTCAAACCAATACTGTGAAGAACTAAATTCATACAAGTTGAATAGCGCCTATCTATTTATGTTTTATAATATAAAACATTTGAGTCAGTATTAGTGAGGATTTAAAAATGCACACAATTCAATATGACGCTTTTCATAACTATATGCAGTAGTATTTTTAATAAAATATATTCGATAATCTTTGTCTGCCCTTTATATTTTGAATTAAACTTTATCCTATGTGCCATTTAAGATAAATCATGCAAAGCCAAGGTATTCTTAAATGTGCCAGTGTTATATTTTACAGTATATTTGCAATAACCATTAATATTTAACACTGGTGATTTTTATAATCACTTTTATTATCCTAAGTTTATAGAACCTCCCAAGTGTACCTTTTTATCTATGTCTAGCTCTTTCATCTCTTAGAAGCATTATACTGACCTACAATTCTCTCAATATACTTTATTTTGTCCAGATATCCAACACAGCTGATTTGGTCATATGTTAAAATATTACTGGGACAAGAAACAGCAAACACAAAATCATGTTAACTTCAAAACAACCAACAAAGAAACATAAAAATGGTACCTTTCAAAAATGTGTGTAGCTGAATATTTCAGTACTATCACTCTCTTGAGTTTCATGTGAGTGTACTGGTACTGAACCAGATATTTTCTACAACCCCAGCCCTATTCTGTTGTTGTTGTTTTTTTTTAATATGGTCTTACCTACATTGTTATTGCTGAGGATTTTGTTAAGTCTGAGGCTGGCCTCCAACTGAGATCCTCCTATTTTAGCTTTCAAGTATAAGGATTGCATATATGTGCCACCAAATCCAGATAATAATCTCTTTTTGACACTCATATTCTATATTTCTATAAGAGATGCTGTATATTTAAGACAGTGAATGTCATTTACATTAGAATTAGCTATACAGAGCTATGTTTTTATTAACCTATATGATACAATTCAACATTGCCTTGAGGCTAATCAAGTAATATTTTTTATGTGGTCATATCAATAGTCAAATTGGTTTGATTAAATAATCCAATAAAAAGATTTAAAAAAAAACAATGTACTTAAGTATATTTATTGTCATGCTTGTCTAAATGTCTTCAAAATATATGTACACTTTTGCAACTATATTGAAAATACAGTTTTTATTGGTTTGTATGCTTGTGATTTATATTCAAATGATCAGCCATTATTTCTAAATTTACTTTTTGCTAGTGTACTGGGGTCTAACATTGCTCCAAGCCCTGGACTCATGACATCTGTCACTGATACAATTCCAGCACATGACCTACATCTCTTCTAGCCCTATGATGACAATCATATTGGCCCTTGAGAGCTTTCCACTACCATATCTTATCTAAATTTTATTTCATCATTGATCCATCAATACATTTTTTGAATACTTACCTTAAAAAAGTCAAGATTCAGAAGCCACCACAGTTTTCAAAAGCAAACAAACAAAACAAAATAATAACAATAAAAGCCTCCTTGGCTTTTATACAAATTTACTAAGCTTTTCTAGAATACCTTTCAGTTTTAACAATAAGGCAAATTATGACTATCAAGCTATTGATACCAAAGAAAATTCTGGAGAAATGAGAAATGAGAGAGCATCCAGTGTTTAATCATAAACTTAATAAATTTGTAGTGTATATTTGTTAATATAGTTTACTATCAGATGATATATAATCATAAAATCTCTTATTAGATGCTTTGAACAATGTGGGGATCTTTTTATCTCATCATAAATTCCATGATATTTTAGAAAACCTTAATAGATTATACTTTAAAGAATGTCCTCCACACTCTCAATACTACTCCATTATTTAACATTCTTATTTGAGAATCATATCTTCTACTTTAGCATACTACTATACCCATTACCGCAGCTCCTTCCCCCTCACCTAACCCTCAGAGAATTTTTCAAACATAAAAAGAGACTTGGACGTCCATGTACAAGAGGCATACAGAACACAGTTTAAACAAGATTGAAGAAGGACCCCACCACACCATGGAATGATCAAAATTACCAACATAGAGGCTAATAAAGACTATTTAAAGCAGTGAGAATAGAAGAAGAATAGAATAGATTCAGGGACAAAACAATAAAATTACTCCAGACTTTACAACCCAAGTCATGAATGCCAGGAGAGACTGGTATGATATAATATAGACCCGGGGAGAAAACAACTTCCAACCAAAAACTGCTGTATCCAGCAAGGTTTTTATTTAAAATTGATGGAAAAATAAAAGTGTTTCAAGGTAGGCAGAATCTCAAAAAAATCATAAATATTAAGGCCAGCACTAGATAAAATAGTTAAATAAATCATATAAAAGTAAAAAGAAGCAAATTTCAGAATCAGAAAAGAGATTAATTCAATTAGTGGGGCAACTAAAAAAAGATGAAATATCAAACAGAATACAGGAAACAAAATTATAGGAAACAAAAATGATATCTAAGCAAAAATCAGTGAACACCAAAGGACTTAACTCACAAATTAAAAGATATAGAATGGCAATGTGGATTAAAAAACAAAATCCAAACATATTGGGTAGAAATTGGGTAAGGGTTACTTGGGCAATGTGTGCATGTATATCTCCACCATCTTTTATCTCGTTAAGATGTATGACTACAATAAACCAATACAAAATTTTTAAAAAGCAAATATATGCTGTTTTCAAGAAAGTCACAGCCAAAGATATTCATAGGCTAAAAGTGAAAGGATAAAAAAAGATATACCATGCTTTTGAAGACCAAAAATGAGCAGGAATAGCAATACTGATATCCAATAAAACAGATTTTAATCTAAAACACATCAGAAAAGACAATCCAGGGCACTTCCTTTTATTAAAGTGAACAACTCAGCAAGAAGATATAATGAGAGTGAATGTTTACACCCCAAATGTACATGAACCCACATTTGTAAAACAAACCATACAGAACATCAGATCTAAAACAGACCCAACTACAATAATATTGAAAGACTCCAACACCCATGCCACTAGATTGATTTCAAGGCAAATGGTGAGTAAAGAATCTTCAGAATTAAAGAAAACTATAAACCAAATGGACCTAATAGATCTATTTAGAATACTTTAACCATGAACAACAAAATACTCATTCTTTGGCCGGGCGTGGTGGTGCACGCTTGTAATCCCCGAGCTTGGGAGGAAGAGACAGGAGGATCGCGCAGGTTCAAAGCCAGCCATGCGCGCTGGCTTAGGAGACCCTGTTTCCAAATAAAAATGTAAAAATAGGTCTGGGAGTTTAGCCTGGAGGTAGAAAGGCTTCCAGGAACCCCAGTACCACACACACACACACACACACAAATATTCATTCTATTCAGAGACCCATGGAACCTTCTCCAGAACAGATCACATCCTGGGCTACAAAGTAAGCACCAGAAAATTCAAAAGATATTAACTCCCTGCATCTTTTCAGATTACAATGGAATGAAAATAGAAATCTACCAAAGAAAGATCAAAAGAAACTATTTAAATAGATAGAGATTGGTGATACAGTATTTAATGAGGGGTGGGTAAGATTAGAAATAATGGAGGAATAAAGGAATTCCTGAAATTAAATGAAAAAGAGGCACAACATACCAACATCTTTGAGACACTTTGAAGGCAGTGTTAAAAGGAGAGTTTATAGCATTGAGTGTCCACATAAGAAAAACAAAGAGTTGTTAAGAAAATGACCTAATGACAAGTCTCAAAAAAACTTAGATAAACAGCAACAGTTTGATACCAAAGCAAGCAAAAGGCAGGAAATAATTAAAATCAGAGCAGAAGTCAATAAAATTGAGAATTAAACAACAATACAAAGAATCAACAAAATCAAAAGCTGGTCTGGTTTTTTGATAAGATTAATAAGATTGACAAACCCCTGGCCAACCTAACCAAAAGAGAGAATCAACTCAAATAATTAATCAGAAACAAAAAAAACCATCACTACAGACAGTGAAGAAATTAAAAGGATTATCAGAAACTATTTTGAAAATTTATACTGCAATAGACTGTAAAACATGGAAGAAAGAGATAGATTTTTAAAGCACATATAACCTACCTAAATTGATCCAACAGGACCTAGCAAGCCTAAACCAACCAATAGCAAGGAAAGAAATAGCAATAAAAATTCTGTCATCAGAAACAGCCCAACCCCAGATGGGTTTTCAACTAAATTCTACAAAATTTTCAGAGAAGAACTAATCCCAATACTCCTCATCTTGATCAGGGAAATTGAAGAAGATGAAATTCTTCTAAACTTCTTATATGAGGTCAGTATCACATTAATACCAAAACCAAATAAAAATACCTCAAGAAAAGAAATTACAGTCCAATATTTTGGTGAACATAGATGCAAACATTCTAAACAAAAATACTAGCTATAAGCATTCAAAACCATTGAGAGAATTGTACACTACGACCAAATTAGTTTCATGCCTGAAAAGGAAGGCTGGTTCAACATACACAAATAAGTACATGTTATTCACCACATGTATACAATTGAGAACCAAAACCACATTATTGTATCAATAGATGTTGATGAATTTGACAAAATCCAACATCCTTTTATGTTAAAAACACTGCAGAAAATTGGAATAGAAAGAATGTATCTCAACATTGTTAAAGCAATATACAATAAACCTCAAACCAACATCATATTGAATGGAAAAAACCTGCAGGAATTTCTCCTAAGATCAGAAACAAGACCAAGATGCCCATCATCACCACTCCTTTCCAATATAGTCCTTGAGACTCTTGCCTCAGCAATAAGACAAGAGAAGGGTTTCAAAAAATTTAAATAGAAAAAGATAAATTAAAAATACTCTTTTTTGCAGACTATATTATCCTATGTATAGAAGGCCCAAAAAACTCTTCCAAAAGATGACTGGAGCTGATTAACTAATTCAGCAGTGGCAGAATACAAAATCAACCTAAAGAAATTAGTTGCTTTTCTATATGCCAACAATGAATCCACAATGAAAGAAATAAAATGATTCCATTCACAATAACCTCAAAACCAATAAAATAGCTAGAAATAAACCTAACCAAATATCTAAGAAACCTCTACAATGAAGACTATAAAGCATTAAAGAAATTAAAGAAGATCTTGGAAGATGGAAAGATTTCCTTTGTTCATGAATAGACAGAATAAATTTATAGACCTAGATAAATCAGTCATGAATTTCATACAGAGAAATAAAAGACACAGAATAGCCAAAGCAATTCTCAGCAATAAGAGCCATGTAAGAAGCATCACAATCCCTGATTTAAATTATACTACAAAGCAATACTAGTTAAAACAGCATGGTATTGTCACAAAATGGGCACACAGGCCAATGGAACAGAATAGAAGATACAGAAACAAACCCACACACTTATAGTCAGTTGATCTTTTATAAAGGGTCCAAATATATATGCTGAAGAAAAGACAGCCTTTTCAACAAATGGTGCTGGGAGAACTGGATATCCATTTGTAGAAAGATGTAACTAAATCTTTACCTCTCACCATGCACAGGAATCAATTCAAGATGGATCAAAGACCTGGAAATCAGAACAGAGAATGTGAAAATATTAGAAGAGGGCATAGATTCAACACTCCAACATAGGCACAGGTAGTAACTTCCTCAAAAAGACCCCCAAAGTGTGGGAAATTAAAGCAAAAATTAACAAGTGGGATAGAATCAAACTATAAAGTTTCTTCTCATCAAAGGAAACCACCAAGAATCTAAAGAGAAAGCCTACAGAATGGCAGTAGATATTTACTAGCTACCACACTGATAGAGGGCTAATATTCAGAATATTCAAAGAGCTCAAAAGACTTTACACTAGCAAAACAAACAACCCAATTAAGCAGTGAAAAAAACTGAATTGAATAGACACTTCACAAAATAGAGATAGAAATGGCCAATAGATACATGAAAAAATGTTCAACATCATTAGCTATCAGAGAGATGCAAATAAAAACTACACTGAGATTCAATCTAACCTCAATCAGAGTTGCAAGCATAAAGAAATGAAATAACAACAAATGCTGGCTCAGATGTGGTGAAGTAGAAACTCTTTACACTGTTGGTGGGAGTCCAAATTAGTTCAGCCACTATGGAGATCAATGTGGAAATTCCTTAGAAAACTGGGAATGAATCCACCATATGGTCCAGCTATACCACTCCTAGGTTTCTTTCCAAAGGGGTTAAAATCAGAGAACTACAGTAACATATACATAGCCATGTTTATAGCAGCACAATTCACAATAGCCAAGAAATGGAATCAACCTAGGTCTCCATCAACAAGATATGGACCAACCTAGGTCTCCATAATTTTGAATGGATTGCAAAATTATATGAAATACACACAATGGAATTACACACTAAGAAACACATACTAAACAATAAAGAACAAAATCATGTCATTCACAAAAAGATGAAAAGACCTGGAGAATATTATCTTAAGTGACATTAGCCAAGCACAGAAAGAGAAGGGATATATGTATTCTCTAATATGCCCAAGCTAGGGAGCACTAGGGGTACCAGAGGGACTCCAGATAATGGAGGGAAAAGCTCAGCATATCCAGAAAGGAGGTATGGGAGGAAGAAGGCTGAGGTTAATGAAAAAGCTACATTTGAATATGTGTATACATGTGAATATAACAGAGCTAACATGGACACTCTCTATTGGAAGGGAGGAAAAAAGGGAAGTGGGGGAGGTTGGAAATGGCAACAAGTGCTGTGTGAATATATGCCATTGTCAACATGTTCCACATTATGATGTGAGAGTAGAGTGCTCCAATAAAATAATTAAAATAATTAAATTTTAGAAAGTTATTATTCTCAAAGTCACTTTCCAGAAATAGAAAAATTAAAAATGTAACTTTAAACCAGCCATGGTGGTAAGCACCTCTAATTTCAGTGTTTGGGGATGCTGTGTCAAGAGAATCACATATTTGAGGCTAGCCTTGTTAACTTAGTGAGAGCCTATTTAATAAGATTAAATGAATGATTTAAAAAGGGCCAGATATGTTGTTCAGTGATTAGAGCCCCATTGAGTTTAATCCCCACAACTAATATATATCTTCTAGCTTTGTTCTTTTTCAAGATCGTTTTGGGTACCTAGACTCCATATTCCATATTAGGATAGATTTTTTTCTGAAAAATAAATATATAAGTATATGATAGTTTCACCTAAAAAATAGAAAAAAATATTCTCTGGTAAGAAAGAAAGCAAAAAGAAATATTGAAATGTTATCTTTAAGTCATCAAAAGCTTGGTATCAGACAAATGAAACTGTTATGTGAGATTATCATTTTTAATTTTAGATAAATTGCCATAATACTAGATGTCAACTACTAAGCCAAGCATGGGAGGGAGGGATAGGGAGAGAATGGGGTGGGGATTGGGTGGGGGCTGACTGGGAAAAGTGTGCATGTATGTCTACAAAAGTATGTATCCTACTATGATGTATGAATACAGTGCACCAATAAAAATAAATTAAAAATAAATAAATAAAATAAATCAACAGTATTATTGATTGTATTAGCTTCATAACACCTAACTTCTCTTAAATATAAACCATTACAATGGTATCTTACCTTGACTCTTTAATATCTTTACCTAAAATTCTCACCTCATTTCACCACCAATCCTAAATAATTACATATGATTCTTCCCTAACCTTGATCCAGATCATCTCTCTGTTTGCAAACCATACCATTAAAGATAAGAGTTAGAGTTCAGGAATTTTGATAGAATATTTACTCATGACTTAATGCTTTAAAGAGTTATTAAAAGTATAATACACAAATAATATAAAAGAAATTATATTCCCTTTTTACCTTTCAATTTATTTTTTCACTAATACTCAATTAGTGAAATTAACTTAGCCTCTCTTCCAATAAATGTCTCTAGGAAATCTAGAGAGAAATAAATGATCAAATGTCAAAGAACAAGAAAAGAAGAAAAATTAATAGGACTACATATTAACTAAAGGGTAGAAACAATACTGGCATATATAACTCTCACAGAAAATTATGTCAAAATTGAGAAGGTAATATTTGGCCACAAATTTTACCTTTACTAACATTCTAGTGTTGAGAATATTGCAACTAAAAACAAAGTTTTCTGTAATTTATTTGGTTTTCCTTCTACAGTTTCATTCATCTTCTGGTTCACAAAGATAAAAGTAACTTTGAATCACACAGTTTTCTTTATTTAATATTTTAATAAATTATTTTATCAATGTCTCTCATTAAGTACATATTCTAGATTATTTGATAAGTTTTCATTTGGGAGTTTCTGGTAACTCTTTATTTTTGTCTAAATGTACATTGTCTTTAAACTCCAAAAGACCCACTTGCTACTCAGAGCTGAAGGCCAGAGCCTTTCTCAGCCACATCATGCCATGCTATAAAATAAGCCTTACCATTCCTCTTGCAGCTGTTGCTTGTGAAGGGGGGACTTTTTTCATGTTCTGCATTGATGGCAGAGCAGATGATAACTCTCATTAGCCTTAGCAAAGTTGTTTTTATCTAATGCATCATGGTTTTTTCCAAAGAATGGGAAACGAAGAGCAACATTAGAGATTTCCTAGTCTCTTCTGTCCCCCCGATACTCCCAGCTTGAAAAAGCAGCTAGTGTTACTTCTACATCTCGATTCTTTTTGCTTAGCCAACACAGGTGAATTCTGCTTTCTCTCTTTGCCCCAGGGGAACTCAATATTGGAGTCCTCGGAAGTACAGTTATTGACACAGTAAAGGAGAATAAAGCTTTTGGAAAATCTGTTTTAGAATAATAGCTGGACTTTCACATCTGTTGTGTTGTGCATACACAAAGTACAGAATAGTTGTCAATTTTGTGCCCCATTACTACAAGAGAAAACTCTAAGGGTGATTTTCAAATTTTTTATTTATTTAGTTCTGGATAATTCTAACATTCTGAACCTGCTTGCTCTTTTAGG